>NC_140993.1:232514698-232745047 GCF_052327205.1 Somniosus microcephalus
TGCATACCCGCAACGCACACGCGATGACAGACAGACAGATAGACAGAATGACAGAAGTACCGATTTATATATATAGATTGTTACAGATAGGTTAGTGTATCTGAAAATAATGGGGGCGATTTTCCCACTGGAGGCGAGATAGAGGCAGGTTTCAGTTTGGGTGGGTTTGAAACTCGCCTCCACTGATAGCTTTCAAAAATTTGCGATTTTCCCATGATTGTCCACTTGCTTTCAGAGGTGTGGGATGCCCTTGGTCTTTTAGTGTTTTGGGACTGAAACTCACCTCTGTTGACAGCACTTTTCCAGTCTGATTTTATGGCTTCTTGCTCCCGAGGCTCACTCCACAGTATTCCAGCTTCTCTTGCACCCCCTCCAACATTTTTTGAGAAACCTATGTCCAATTCCAAGGCAAGGGCCTACTTGAGCGTCTCAGATGAGGCGCTGCAAATGTTGTTTGATGGGGTGAGAGCTAGCATGGAGGTGCTCTTCCACTCATTTCAGAGGAAGAGGCCTGCCAAAGAAACCAAGGCTGTGAGGGTACAGCTGGCGAGGGATATAACCTCCAGATCTGTGTGCAGATTGGGAGACTGTTTCTGTGTATTGATGAAATGCCATCGCTGTTGGAAAGCATTAAAATGATTTGAAGCCAAAATGTTGACGTTATGCCATCTGTTCTTTCACCTTAGGCAGCTCCACATTGCAGGCATTGCCACACTTGCATTGTCTGGTTGGTGGCCTGAGTGAAAGGAGGCCAAAGAGTCATGTCCAGTGTCAATGATGTTCTAGGATGGAGCCAAGGACATGTGCCAACTTGGGCAGCATATGCAAATCTGGCCATGATAAGTTCATCCCTTGCATCCCGGGCTCTGACCTCCTCCGCCCCCTCTGCCTCCAGATCCTCCTCCTCCTCATCTGAGGTCCATGCAGAAAGGAAACGAATGGTTCCCATGCTGCTTGTAGATGCCTCCTTTGGGGAAGCGCTCATTGCAAGTGGGGACAGGGTTTTCTAAGGAGGTCCTGACGTAATAAAATTCACTACGCACTTGGTTTGAGTATAAAGCAAGGCTTTAATCAACTTGTTTCAGAACATGGAGGTCTAGTTGTACTTCACTAGTTCCTGTCTTACAAAATGTCCCTGGGCAAGCTGGGCCCACGCCCGAGTATTTATACTCTTTGGACGGCGCCACCAGCTGGCCGTCCAGTGTTATTTCATGAGTCGTTTCTTTATGATGATGAGATTTATAACATTCTTCCTGTGTAAAAGATTTGGAAGTCCGACGACTTCCTCTTAACGGATTAAGCGGACTACGAATAGCCGCAGTCTTTTAGATCTTTGTTTATGGCTAGAAGGCACGTCTCCCCGGACCGTGTCTTGGTCCCTGGACCGCTTGATCCGTACCGGTGGATCGAAAGGGCCCGTGTTGCCCTGATCAACCCGAGGGAGGCTGCGGAGATCGTGACTCCGGGTGCGGGTCCCCACAGGCGCAGAGCTGGCTTCATCCTGTTTGATGTATCCAAAGGCGGCCAATTCCATCCTCCAGAGTTGTATTTTGTTATTCTTGATCTTAGTGCGTTTATCCAGCATAAAGGCCACGGAGCGCTGATCGGTTATAAGCGTGAAATGGTGACGAGTGAGAAAATGACTCCATTTACGTACTGCTTCGATGATGGCCGTAGCCTCCTTCTCGACAGGAGGATAATGGAGCTCGCTACCCTGCAAAGTTCTGGACAGAAATGCAACGGGTCGACCACCTTGATTCAAGGTAGCAGAGATCGCCACATCCGATGCATCGCACTCGACCACGAAAGGAAGATTTTCATCAGTGGAACGGTGCGTGGCTTTTTCCAGTTGTCGCTTGAGGAGGTTGAAAGCTGAAATAGCCATTGCCTCCAATGGAAATGACTTTGCGTGAAGCAGGGGCTGGACCTTGTCGGAGAAGTGGGGTATCCACTTCGCATAATAGGCGAACATGCCGAGTGCCCGACGAAGAGAGCCGAGTTTCGTAGGGGGAGGGAGCTCCTGAAGCGGACGAAGTCGTTCCGGATCCGGTTTGATGACACCGTTGCCCACCCAGTAGCCAAGGATGTTGACTGATGGTACTGATTTCACAGATTTGGACTCATTTAAGGTTAAGTTGCGATGACTGAGAACGGCAGAATATTTCTGGAGGTTGGCATCATGCTCCTTCTGGTCATGACCAGCAATGGTGATATTATCCAGATATGAAAAAGTGTCCGTTAAGTTCTCCTGTTTGACTAGGCTAGCCATTGCCTGTTGAAAGACGGCCACCCCATTGGTGACCCCAAATGGAAGGCGACAAAACTGGTAAAGCCGACCATTGGCCTCAAAGGCTGTATACTTTTTGTCAGAGTCCTTTAACGGTACTTGGTGATATGCGCTCTTTAAGTCAAAAGTTGAAAATACCTTGTAGTTGGCAAGGTTATTGACCATGTTATCGATGCGTGGTAGTGGGTAGGCATCCAGGTCGGTATACTGGTTAATAGTTTGTGAGTATTCGATGCAAAGACGTTTCTTGTGTTGCTTCAGAGGATTTTTAACAACAACGACTTGAGCCCGCCAGGAAGATGAACATGGCTCAATGATATCGTCAGCTTGAAGGCGAGAGATTTCTGCCTCGATAAAGGATCGATCATCTTGGCTGAAACGTCGTGATTTAGTGACTATGGGCTTACATCGGGGGAAAGATTGGCAAACAAGGAGGGCTCGTCGAGCGAAGCCGCCGAAAGCGCACAAAACGGTACTTTGGACCCTCCAAACTCGAAAGTGAGTCTTTTGTGTTGTTTCTGGAAATCCTGTCCCAGGAGCACATCACTGCATAGGTTTTTGAGCACCCCGAGCCGGGTGGAGAAATAAGTGCGGCCATTGAGAATAAGGTCGACAAGACAAAAGTGTTATGTCTGACATTGGTGATAGGTACTCGATTGCCTTGGCCTGAGCACATGGAGTTTGATAGTGCTGTTATCATAGTATTGTGTATAGGTATTCGATTGCTTTTGCCTGGGAGTGTGTGTGTGGAGCAGCCATTAAAAAAGCAACATGAACTGAACTCTGCTTACGGTCTCTGGATTATCTTTGCAAACGCAACATTTGGCGACAAGGATGGCTGAAATCTCTCTTCCACCACCTCCTCCCTTCCTTGCACTACCCGGTGAGCCGCTGATCCCATGGGTTCGCTAGTTACAGTCCTTTGAAACCTATCTCATTGCTCTTGGACTAGAAAATGTGAGTACATTATGGAAAAAGGCACTGTTATCCCATTGCTTGGGAGCGGAGGGCCAGTGTGTTCTTGGGACATTATGCACAGCAGACTCAATTCAAACATATGATGAGGCTGTGGCTCTGTTAAGCACACACTTCTCTGCCCCACAAAGTGCCCTCCTGCAGCGATTCATTTTTAGACAGCATCACCAACTCCCCGGTGAGTCTGTGCATCAATACGTGGCGAATTTGAGGGGGTTAGCTAGCTCGTACAAGTTCAGTGCACTGCAAGATGAGATGGTGCGTGATCAACTAATAGAGCACACCAACAACGTGAGAGTGCGTGAAAGACTGTTACTCGAGTCCGACGATCTGTCGTTGTCCCAGGCAGTCAACATTGCCTTTCAAGTGGAGTCTGCAGCCGAATGTGCAGCGAAACTAGCACACACACCCAGTGACGGTGCCCTCAGCCCTGACAGCCCTGACACGGTAATGCTCGTGCGACGGCAGCAACGCGCGCTACCGCGGCAACAGTGTGGAAACTGCGGATCTCGTTCACATGCTACCAGAGCGCAGAATTGCCCCGCGCGCGGCCAAGCCTGTCGCAATTGTGGAAAACAAAATCACTTTGCCAATGTCTGCCGCTCTGCCCCGGTTGCTACAAATGAACACTCTCAGTCCTCAAGCACTATAATTCACAACGTGAGCTCTGGGCCAGTAGGGCTTTCAAGTCATGCACAATTAACCTGAATGATGTGTGCATTCCGCTGTTGTTGGATACCGGTGCCAGCGTCTCACTGCTGAATGTGGACACATTCAAACGCTTTTTCAGCTCCCTGCCACTCTCTGCGCCCTCCACTGCCCTTTGCGGGTATGGTAATTCGAAAATTGGACTAGTGGGCTCAGGCAACCTCACTGTACGCTATGGAACAAAAGTTTTGCCAGATTTTTGTTTTCATGTGGCACGCCAAGGAGCTAACCTGATGGGACTGGATCTTTTCACTGACCTGGGTTTTTCTCTCTTGGACACCGGCGGGTCTGCGATTCTGCAAGTTGCCTCACTGTGGCGCCAAACATGGCCAGCACACTTCGAGGGTCTGGGCTGCCTGACTGCCTTCACCCACCAGCCCATGGTTGACTCCACCGTTACCCCCGTCATTTAGCCACTGCGCCGCATCCCGCTTCCTCTCCGTGACGGGGTCACAGCTGAACTAAAGCAGCTACTGGAAGCTGGCATCATCGAACCAGTTGATGCCTCCCCATGGGTCTCCAACCTGGTGGTCGCAATGAAAAAGTCAGGTGGTCTACGCGTCTGTGTCGATCTTCGAGCAGTGAATAAGGCCGTAATCCCTGACAAATATCCACTGCGCACGTCAGAGGAACTCACAGCGCAGTTCTATGGTTTCATCCTGTTCTCGAAACTGGACCTTCGACAGGGCTATCTACAGGTTCCCCTCCACCCCAGCAGCAGGGACCTCACTGCTTTTGTGACACATGCTGGCGTCTTTCGGTACACCAGGATGCCATTTGGACTTGGCTCTGCACCCAGCTGCTTCCAAAAGGTGATGTTCTCTGTGCTCGCGGGCATTCCTGGGGTGGCCATCTACCTGGATGACATCGTCGTGCATGGGCCCTCGACCTCCACTCACGACGAACGCCTTCACAGAGTTTTCGCGGCTCTAGCAAAACACAAGCTCACACTGAATGGCGAAAAGTGTGTCTTTGCTGTTTCAGAGATCGAATTTGTGGGGTTTCAGTTGTCGGCTGACGGTATATCCCCACTCCAGTCAAACGTGGATGCCATTCACAGCATCCCAGAACCCAGCTCTGCAGCACAGGTTGCCTCCTTCCTTGGCATGACTGGGTACTACCTGAAGTTTTTTCCCCAGTACTCAGCCACCACAGCCCCACTGCGCCAGCTCCTGCGAAAGGATGAGCCCTGGGTGTGGTCACAAGCCTGTGCGGAAGCTGTTCGCCTCCTCAAATCGTAGCTCACGTCGCCTCCGGTATTGGCTCACTTTGACGTCGCCAGCCCCACCCTCGTCGCCTGCGACGCGTCCGCTGAAGCTGTGGGGGCGGTGTTCTCGCAGATACAGAATGGAGTGGAGAAACCAATCGCCTTTGCCTCCCGAGCCCTTAGCCCCACCGAACAGAAGTACTCAGTAGGCGAGCGTGAGGTGCTGGCGTGCGTCTGGGCATGTGAGCGGTGGCACCTGTACACGTATGGCCGTGCCTTGACCCTGCGAACCGATCACCAGGCTCTCACTGCCCTGCTGTCGACATCCGGCACGGGGCACAGACCACTGCGTCTACACCGCTGGTCTGACCGCCTCTGCCAATACAATTGCAGTCTCCAGTTCACACCAGGGCATGACAATGTTGTTGCAGATCTGCTCTCCCGCACTGTCTCTGCCCCAGCCCCACTCGTCTGGTCTGACCATGTGGAACAGGATATCGTCCAGATGCTGCACACGCCTCTCCAAACCACAGTCTCTCTCCAGGAGCTCAGAGGCCTCTGAACAGGATCCGGCCCTCTCCCAACTGTGCACCTTCATCAGAGATGGCTGGCCTCACAAGGTGCCTGAGGAACTGTCTGCCTACTCCAGAGTTAAAGAGGAGCTCTCCTGCTGGAATGACTCCTGTGTTGCACGTGGGCTCTGCACTGTGGTCCCAAGTGCCCTTCGTGCGCGTGTTTTATCCATGGCGCATGAGGGCCACTTGGGCATAGTGAAGCTCAAACAACAATGCCGAGACCTAGTGTGGTGGCCGGGTATCGACGGGGAAATCGAGGCCCTGGTCAAGGACTGTGCAGCCTGCCTTGTAAGTGACAAGACTGACCACCAAGCTCCTCCACCCCTGCAACCCCTTGCCTGGCCCTCTCAGCCCTCGGAGCACCTGCAGCTGGACGTCTGCGGGGAGATCCATGGTGTCCCCCCACCATCAACGGTTCCTAGTAGTGACCTATGACCTGCACTCAAAATGGCCAGAGGTCACTGCCGTGGGCTCCGTCACCTCTCGGGTCATCATTGATATCCTTGAGTCCCTCTTCTCCCGCTGGGGGCATCCAAAGGCCATCACCACAGACAATGGCCCCCAAATGGTCTCTTCGGAACTCTCCTCTTACCTTGAGAGCAAGGGCATCCGTCATGTACGCAAGTACCACCACCCCGAGTCAAATGGGGGGTGGAGCGTTTTAACCACACACTGAAAAATTGCCTCAGAGCACACCTATCCCAGGGGTGTGCGTTTGACAAGGCCCTCCTCCACACACTCCTGCACTACAGAGCCTCCCAGCATTCCACTACAGGGGTCTCACCTGCATCCCTCATGCTAGGCCGTGAGCTCATGCTGCCCCTTGGCAGGCTCTGCCCCTCGCTAGCTCAGAGCCCTGCTCCACGGCTCAAGCCACAGTCGCTAGACAGTAGGAGAAGATGAAACTCCGCTTCGACCAGTCGAAGAGGGCCAAGGCGCCCAACATCTCAGTCTCCGATTGGGTCAGAGTCCGCAGGCCTCACCGCAATAATAAGATGGCGTCATTCTGGTCCTCCCCTCTCCAAATCAGCCGGCAACTTGGACCAGCCACTTTCTGCCTCACTGACGGCTCTCGGTGGCATGCCAGCCGCCTTCGGAAGGTACCAGCACCCCCTGATGCGGGATTATACGGACCTAATCCCCAAGCCTTACCCCCAGAGTGACGGGATGCACATGTGGCTCAGCCAGCCAACCCTCAAGCAGATATTGTGCCTCAGCCTGCTCCTCACCAGTCCCCACTTCGGCCTGCTCTTCACCAGTCCACACCTTGGCCTGTTGGTACACGTTCTCGCCCTGGCCACCTGCAGGACTTTGTCACTACATTTCATGTTTGAAATTCTGTGAGGGGGGCGGAAATGTTATGTCTGACATTGGTGATAGGTACTCGATTGCCTTGGCCTGAGCACATGGAGTTTGATAGTGCTGTTATCATGGTATTGTGTATAGGTATTCGATTGCTTTTGCCTGGGAGTGTGTGTGTGGAGCAGCCATTAAAAAAGCAACATGAACTGAACTCTGCTTACGGTCTCTGGATTATCTTTGCAAACGCAACAAAAAGCCGGAAGAATTGGTGGTCAGTGTCGTCAGAGCCATTGCAATTTCCCTGTCCGAGGGTTAAATACGCAGTTTTAACTTGCTGACAGCCCGCTCACTAATGAAGCTGTCAGAGCTGCATGAGTCGATTAGTGCGCTCAAAATGTGTCCATTTGCCGAAACCTTCGTGGCTGCATGGGATAGACTTTGGGGAAAAACAGCTGTGATGGGAGGAGGGGCAGTTTTACATTTGGCAGCTGTAACCTTAGTAGTGGTTCTTGGGGGAGGAGCAGTTTCATCGATAGCAGCTGCAAAACTATAACAGGAGCTCTCGACCGGTATACCTTAGAAAAGTGGCCTTTCTTACTGCAATGATTGCAGGTTGCGTTACGAGCAGGACAAAATTTCCTATAATGGAACGCACCTCCACAGATGAAACACTTCCTTCCAGATTGCCAAGATGCCGCTAGGGCGGGGTTGTCATCAGTGAAGGCTTCTAGGGTAGGTTTGTCATCTGCTAGATTAGAGTCATCATCAGTGAGGGCTTCTGCCCGAGACCTATCGAAGGTGTCATTAAAGGTGATAGCAGCAGCCCGTGCACGAGGTAAAAGATAGGTATCTGCATTCCTCTTTGCTAAGTCCAGGGAACATGCCTGGTCATAGGCAGCCTGTAACTCGAGGGTTTTATTCTCCAACAGACGCTGGCGTATGAAGGGAGACGCGATCCCATTAATAAAGGAACATAAGAACATAAGAAATAGGAGCAGGAGTAGGCCAATCGGCCCCTCGAGCCTGCTCCACCATTCAATAAGATCATGGCTGATCTGATCCTAACCTCAAATCTTCTATCACTCTGCATCCACCCGAACCCATGTGATCTCCCGGGAGAGGCAAAAAACCAGATAAAGACCCAATGGCCAATTTGGGAGAAAAAAACCTGGGAAATTCCTCTCCGACCCATCTAGGCGATCGAAATTCTTCCAGGAGATCACTCTGTCCCTATATTTTCTACAGTACTTACCTTCTGTAAAGGCGATCTCCACCCCAGCCAGGAACAGGAATAAAACCATCTCCTGAAATCTAACACAGAATTAGAACACAGTAGGAGCAGAACCAGGCTACACGGCCCCTGGGCCCACTCCACTACCCACAGGGCCATGACCATTCCGAACCTAGACTCATGTCCAATTTCCTGCCCGCTCCCCGTAACCCTTAATTCCCTTTACTTCTAGGAAACTATCTATTTCTGTTTTAAATTTATTTAATGATGTAGCTTCCACAGCTTTCTGGGGCAGCAAATTCCACAAACCTACCACTCTCTGAGTGAAGAAGTTTCTCCTCATCTCAGTTTTGAAAGAGCAGCCCCTTATTTTAAGATTATGCCCCCTAGTTCTAGTTTCACCCTTCATTGGGAACATCCTCACCGCATCCACCCGATTAAGCCCCTTCACAATCTTATATGTTTCAATAAGATCGCCTCTCATTCTTCTGAACTCCAATGAGTAGAGTCCCAATCTACTCAACCTCTCCTCATATGACCACCCCCTCATCCCCGGGATTAACCGAGTGAACCTTCTTTGTACTGACTCGAGAGCAAGTATGTCTTTTCTTAAGTATGGACACCAAAACTGTATGCAGTATTCCAGGTGCGGTCTCACCAATACCTTGTACAACTGCAGCAATACCTCCCTGTTTTTATATTCCATCCCCCTAGCAATAAAAGCCAACATTCCATTGGCCTTCTTGATCACTTGCTGCACCTGCATACTAACCTTTTGAGTTTCGTGCACCAGGACCCCCAGATCCCTTTGTACTACAGTATTTTCCAGTTTCTTGCCATTAAGATAATAACTTGCTCTATGATTTTTTTCCTGCCAAAGTGCATAACCTCACACTTTCCAGTATTGTATTCCATCTGCCAAATCTCTGCCCACTTAGCCTGTCTATGTCCCTTTGCAGGTTTTTTATGTCCTCCTCACTCACTACTTTCCATCCCATCTTTGTATCATCTGCAAACTTTGATATGTTACACTCGGTCCCCTCCTCCAAATCGTTAATATAGATTGTAAAGAGTTGGGGACCCAGCACTGACCCCTGCGGAACACCACTAGTTACTGGTTGCCAATCTGAGAACGAACCATTTATCCCAACTCTCTGCTTTCTGTTAGAGAGCCAATCCTCCACCCACGCCAGAATATTACCCCCAATCCCGTGATTTTTTATCTTGAGCAATAATCTTTTGTGTGGCACCTTGTCAAATGCCTTTTGGAAGTCTAAATACACTATGTCCACTGGTTCCCCTTTATCCACCCTGTATGTCACTTCCTCAAAAAACTCCAGCAAATTTGTCAAACATGACTTCCCCTTCATGAAACCATGCTGAGTTTGTCCTATTAAATTATGTTTATCCAAATGTCCCATTACTGTCTCCTTAATAATGGACTCTAACATTTTACCAACCACAGATGTTAGGCTAACAGGTCTATAGTTTCCAGCCTTCTGCCTACTACCCTTTTTAAATAAGGGTGTTACATTAGCAGTTTTCCAATCTGCCGGGACCTTTGCTGAGTCCAGTGAGTTTTGGAAAATTATTACCAATGCATCCACAATCCCTACAGCCACTTCCCTCAAGACCCTAGGATGCAAGCCATCAGGTCCAGGGGATTTATCCGCCTTGAGTCCCATTATTTTACCAAGTACCACTTCCTTCGTGATTTTAATCGTATTTAGTTCCTCCCCCCCTAGAGCCCCCTGTTTGTCCAGTGTTGGGATATTCTTAGTGTCCTCTACTGTAAAGACTGATACAAAATAATTGTTCAGTGTTTTTGCCATCTCCATATTTCCCACCATTAATTTCCCGGTCGCATCCTCTAAGGGACCAACATTTACTTTAGCCACCCTTTTTCTTTTTATATAACTATAGAAACTTTTGCTGTCTGTTTTTATATTTTTTGCTAATTTACTTTCATACTCTATCTTCCCTTTCTTAATCAATCTTTTAGTTATTTTTTGCTGTCTTTTAAAGACTTCCCAATCTTCCATCCTCCCACTAGATTTGGCTACCTTATATGCCCTTGTTTTTAGTCGGATACTATCCTTAATTACTTTACTTAGCCACGGATGGCTATCTTTTCTTTTACACCCTTTTTTCCTCAGTGGAATATATTTTTTTTGGAAGTTGTAAAATAACTCCTTAAATGTACACCACTGATCATGTACCTTCTTACCCTTTAATCTATTTTCCCAGTCCACTCTAATCAATTCCGCTCTCATACCTTCATAGTCTCCTTTATTCAAGCTCAGCACGCTTGTTTGAGATCCAACCTTCTCACCCTCTAATTGAATATGGAACTCAACCATGTTATGGTCACTCATTCCAAGGGGATCTTTTACTAGGACATTTTTAATTAATCCTGTCTCATTACACAGGACCAAATCTAAGGTTGCTTGCCCCCTGGTCGGTTCAGTTACATACTGCTCAAGAAACCCATCCCTAATACACTCAATGAACTCATCCTCAAGACTGCTCTGCCCAATTTGATTTGTCCAGTTAATATGATAATTCAAATCCCCCATAATTATAGCTGTTCCCTTATTACAAGCCTCAACTATTTCCTGATTAATACTCCGTCCAACAGAGTTGCAACTGTTCGGAGGCCTATAGACTACGCCCACTAGTGTTTTTTTCCCCTTATTATTCCTTATCTCCACCCAAACTGTTTCACTATCCTGCTCCTTTGACCCAATATCATTTCTCTGTACTTTAGTGATTCCTTCCTTTATTAACATAGCCACCCCACCTCCTCTCCCTTCCTGCCTGTCCTTCCTGATTGTTAAATAACCTGGTATGTTTAATTCCCAGTCATGGTCACCCTGCAGCCATGTTTCTGTAATGGCCACAAGATCATACCCATATGTCGTTATTTGTGCCGTTAACTCATTCATTTTGTTACGAATGCTACGTGCATTCAGATAAAGAACTTTCAAATATGTTTTGTAACACTTAGTTCCTGTTTTTTCCCTTTTTAGTACTTTACTTTTTACTCTGTCCCTTCCTGACACATTCTGTTTTTTAATTCCCCCACTGCTACCTAGGTCTATGACCTTCTCTGTTGTCATTTCTATTATTTGCTCTCTAGAAACCTCCCCCCCCACTAATTAGTTTAAAGCCCTCTCTACAGCCCTAGTTATATGATTCGCCAGGACTCTAGTCCCAGCACTGGCCAAGTGGAGTCCGTCCCAACGGAACAGCTCCCTCCTGTCCCAGTACTGGTGCCAGTGTCCCAAGAAGCAAAACCCATTTCTCCCACACCAGTCTTTGAGCCACGCATTTAACTCTTTAATTTTATTTATCCTAGCCAAATTCACTCGTGGCTCAGGTAATAACCCAGAGATTATTACCCTTGAGGTTCTGTTTTTTAATTTGACCCCTAGCTGCTCATACTCCTTTAACAGAACTGTCTTCCTTGTCCTAGCTACGTCATTTGTACCAACATGGACCACGACAACTGGATCCTCCCCCTCCCACTCCAAGTTTCTTTCCAGCCCAGAAGAGATGTCCTTAACCCTGGCACCGGGCAGGCAACACAGCCTTCGGGACTCCCGCTCTTGACTGCAGAGAACCCTATCTATCCCCCTAATGACAGTATCCCCTACCACTACAACATTTCTTTTTACTCCCTCCACTTGAATGGCCCCCTGTACCAGGGTGCTGTGGCCAGGTTGCTCATCCTCCCTGCAGTCCCCGCTCCCGCCCTCACAGGGAGTAAGAACCTCGATCCTGCTGGACAAGAGCAAGGGCTGCGTCTCCTTCAACACTACATCCTGGATCCCTGGATCTTCCTCACTCATAGTCACACCGTCCTGTCCCTGACCACGGACTACATCTGCAGTAATTAACTTCATAGGTGTGACCATCTCCTGAAACATAGAGTCCAGGAACTTCTCCCCCTCCCTGATGTGTCGCAGTGTCTGAAGCTCGGTCTCAAGCTCCATAACATGGAACTTGAGTTCCTCTAGCAGCAAACACTTGTCGCAGATGTAATCACCGTGAGCCTCAATGGGGACCACCGGCTCCCACATCTCGCAACAGTAACACATCACCTGCTCCATTCTATATAATTAATTACATTTCTTATTATTAGTTATGAAGACCCTGCCCGGATATAGATGATAATATCACACCACTATTCAATAGGACTTACCAACTTAAAGGTATAAAAGAGAAGAGAAGGAAGAAAACCAACCAACCAGCTGATCACCAACCTCCTCCTTGAATACTGTCTGTAGGGCCTGTTTGGTTGACTTGTCTCGCTGCTCCGCCTCCGCAGTGCTGTCTAAGCCTGGGAGTGGGGGGAAAAACAGAGCAAAAAACACACCCTCACCTCCCACTTGCCCGAATTCTCCCACTTACCAAAACTCCAGCAGCACTCAATGCACAAAGCACTCCGTGCACAGCACTAGCCCCTCCCCTTTTATACCCGGATTCTACTTCCGGTTTAAACTGCCCAATAGTTTAATATACCCTTAAAAAATTAACTCCTCCTGTTACTGCTCAGCTGTGACAGCTTTAAGATTATAATCCTTGCTGAGCCTGCTAAGTTTCTGAAGGAATTCGTCAAGTGATTCCCCGGGTTGTTGTCGAGTTGTGGCCAGTAGATGCCGAGCAAAAATTTTGTTTGGGGCCTTAACATATAGTCGCTGTAATATTAGGATAGCGGAGTCAGAGTCTACACAGTCTTCGATATAGTCAAACACATGAGGAGATACATAATTGGCATGTATCTCTAATTTATCAGGAACATTCTCACCACACCCTGAGGAAGTTGCTGAAAGTACGATACCAGTGTTTCCATACCTTAGCAGTTGTAGGTGAATTCGGGTCCAGGTCAAGACCGGCGGGTCTGAGTAGTTTGTCCATGATGGATTGATTACTATGCCGGAGTTCCCTTCTGCAGTTGAAGTCGTAGCTGGCTATTCCCGAAATCACTGAGCATGGAGTCGATATCAAGTTGATTAAATTGATGTAATAAAACTCACTACGCACTTGGTTTGAGTATAAAGCAAGGCTTTAATCAACTTGTTTCAGAACATGGAGCGCTAGTTGTACTTCACTAGTTCCTGTCTTACAAAATGTCCCTGGGCAAGCTGGGCCCACGCCCGAGTATTTATACTCCTTGGACGGCGCCACCAGCTGGACATCCAGTGTTATTTCATGAGTAGTTTCTTTATGATGATGAGATTTATAACAGGCCCCACAGTTGATGGAGTCAAGCTGCAGCACCTCCGACTTCGGAAGGCGAAGGCCTTCTGAAAGTGCTCAGAGACCGTTTAAAGCCAAGGTCTGGCACGTGCAAGTAATCCTTGCTGCAATAAGTTATGTCTTGTTAGACCTGCGGCAGTGAGGAGCCCACTCACGAGTCAACCCGCCAGGTTTACCTGGCATGATTTAGAAGGTGCGTGGATCACGCCGAAAAGCTGGAAAAATCACGAGGGCCTCTCAAAATAGGCCTAGTGGGGCCCTTAACAAGCATTTAAGGAAGTTAATTAGTGCAATGGCCAGCTGGAGGCAGGAGCGTTTCCCAACCTCCAAAACCGGCACCGGCAAAATTCCACAGAGGCAGGTTGGAGGCGGGTTCCAAACCTGACCTCTTTGAATCTAATTTTCCTGCCTTTCCCGCCTCCTCCGAAGTCAGAAAATCACCCCCAATATTTTTGTTGGATACCTATTTTTTATTGAAAATATAAAGTGTTATTGTATTTAGATTTATCCTGGATTCTATATTCAGGCTCTGTATCATAGGTATATTCAGAAAACAATGTGATATTTTTACTGAGCATCTAAGCATCCTTGTATATCAGTGCTCATTTTGTGACACTAATCCAACTTTCATCTATACTTTAAAGTGAGAAAAATGCCTTAACAACTCTTTAAACTTATGACTGAATTGTGGTGCTGTATGGTCTACAGTTTGTTATCTTTTACCTTGGTTTCTTATTTCATATAATGTGAGTTGCATTGGACTCTACATAATTTCACAATTATACATTTGCATCAAAATGGTTCAGCAAGCCAGGAGTATGCATGTGGGAAATACCAACAGTCTGGAGTTGAATTGAACCAGTGTACCATTTAAAAAGATAATCTTGTGCCTTAGATCATGTATAATGTTATTCTGTAAACTTGTGATTTATTTTTGTTGCCCATTCAGTGTCCCTGGTTTTGCAGAATGACAAAGATACTCTTACCGAGGTGGCAGCTGTGCTAACTCTGCTGTTGTTTGATGAAGTAGCCAGGATAGATTCTTGGTAAGACTAAGCAAGTTGTCAACTTCATAACTGAAACCAGTAAAATTAATGTTTTAAACAAAATATATATACTTGTTATTTACATTATATTGCTCATTTTAGGTGCTTTTCATAATGTCATACTTAAAGCAAAAATGAAGATGCGGTTTAAGGTTTAAACTCATGACACTTGTTGGTTATTGTTTATAAGTGTAAAGTAAACCAGTGTATATTTGCTGTGAATTTCAATTTAAACCAGACTGGATTTGGTAAATGAGGTGCCCAACTTTCTTCCTCGGTTTAGTGCTCCGGAGAGATTCTCGCTGCAAGTTTGACTTGAGAGTTTTTCTCAGCTCATTCAAATATTCATGAGTCAAACCTCCCTAAAAGATATTCTTTACACAGCTGAAAATGACAAATCACAGGACAAGGCAAGATGAAAATCCCATTTGTTCTGCAGCGAGAAAGTCTCTTTTTGACATTTTGTATTTTTCTTGTTGTAAATCTTCATCATTTTTAAAGCTGACTAATATAAGTACAATAAAACCTCCCTCACCCAAGCTGAAAACTTTAAAAAAATGTTTACTTATTGAAGGTTTTGGCAAATGAATAATATCTTTCATTTGTTATAAAGCAACTGTACGTGATATGTGTGCTGACTTCTGTGTGAACTGAATTTGAGATTTAATATAAAGGATCTATTCTGCTGTTGCAGATTACCATGTTTGTAGTCTAAAGCTCAGTGGTGAGTTAGTACAAAATACTGATCTTGCATTGCATTCTGTGTTGATGTGTTTCATTTGTTGATTACTTTGCCAAATAATACTGTCTTTGTAACAGGTCTGATAGCATCACTGCTCCCCCTCCATTCAGCTTACCTGTTGTTGTAACTCAAAGGTAAGCCGTTTCACACGTTTTCTGCGATTGGCAGTTCTCGCATTATCCTTTTATCGATAGAAAATATCATAACACTGTGTCTGTGCACATTTCCATCCATCGTGATCTGGCGTGACACTTTGTTCATTTGCGCAAACTTCTTATTGCTGAAAAAGCAATAGATTGATGCTTAACTGAGATAAATTATGAAAATCTGTCAACCCAGAAAATGAATCAATCAAATTGCTGAAAATGGTTTTGCAAAAGTCCTTTGTCAACCAATTTTCCTTTCCCCGAGTTCAAAATGTAGATTCTAACATAATGAAATTACAGTAATGTGATCAAACTTGTCTATAAACTTGTCTTTTGTGACTTTATTAATGGTTTTACTTGGAAACCTCCACTTCTCTCAACTGCCTTGGTTTACAATTGATATTTTTCTGTCAGTTGACGGGAATGACTAACTACACCCATGCCTGCAATTGCAGGATTCCAGTCTGAGCATGTGCAATGTGAAGAATTTACCAATTAATTCTTTTTTTTGCATCACTACCTTTGGTTATCTTTTCTCTAAAATATGTCACTGGAGATAGACACACCTCACACACTTTCATACCCCAGCAGCCAAATGAAAACAGTATAAAGTGCAGTTTTTAATGTTTCATGATGTAATCTTGGCACAAAACCAAATATATGCACTACAGATTGTTTATATATGCAACGTATGTTTACTTAAAACAGGCATATATTTGCTGTCAGTGCCTTTTGAGAACTTCATTAATGTTTTTATAAAGTGCATATCACTACACCAACCTTTTCTCTATTTGATTTATTCATTCCAGTATTGGCATGCAAGTCTAAATGTTATAAATGCCTGAATCTAACCATGGTCATGGTTTGATTAGTTTAATATTTGAAAACAAATCTGTATTGTTAACCCTTCCAGTACCACCAGCATAATGACTCCTTTTGGCAGTGTAGCTGCTGGCACGGTGACTTTTTAAAGTGATGTCCAACTGGAAAAATATCAGGACTTTGTTATGTCAGATCCAACGATGCAGCCAGGTTATAATTCACTGTTTGCTCTCCTATTTGACTGAAAAAGCCATGTGAGGTGCTTTAATTGATGTAGATATTTTCTATCAACTGATTTTGTTATGGCATGTTCCCCATGGTTTTGCTTTGGTCTGTTTTTTCATTTGAAAAGGTACAACTTGTTGGCCAAAGTGGCAGTTCATCACGCAGTGAGTCCCTACTGTACTGTGGTTCCATCTGCTTCGGACCCTATGACCTTAAGACCTGTGTCAGCCATGTTGAAAGCAGCCTGGAATTTTGCATGGTATCATGGGATTGATCAGACTTTAGATCAGAATAGATATCAAGGAATTGATACCTCACCAGAGTAAGTATAAATATAATTTGTTCAGTAAAATGTTTGCATTGTAATGGGGTTCCACTGTAATATAAGAGTTATAGTCACCATGTGCAATAATTAGGAACAAACGGTTTAAAGTATTGATGAACAACAACAGTTTTATAACAAAGTAATGCATGTGAATTTTGATGGAAACTTCATTTTCAATATAAATTTCATTGTTAGACCTGTGGATGCCACTCTTCAGAGAAACGTATGCAAAGTCCCTCTGAAGTCTAGGCAGTATGCTTTTTTCCAGAAATGAGTCTTGTATCTTTCTGACTCCAGTTTTGATAATGTTTTAGAGTGACATATACAAGATTTGCTCCAGGTACTATGAAAAGACAATCGAAGTTAACATCTAGTACAATTTCCCCTGCTCTTTGGCATAGAGTAAACATATATGGTGCCCAGTCACCCATGCTAAAATGTTGCTTTTTAGTCCCCTTCAATTGTTTGCTCTTTGCTTTCTTGAAAGTAGTGATTCATTCTGGGGTCTGTTCATTATTAAACTTTATTTACGTGACTATTCTTTGTATGTAAACATAGGCAGGTTATCAGTGGGCTGCCCAACTTTTCTACATGTACAGTCTTCCAATTGCAGTTTCTGGATAGCTGTGAGGATGGGGAACCCTGGTCTGTATTTGGCTATTGCTAATTGTGGCATCTGACTAGGATTGACTGACTCAGTTCAGACCTGGAATTGAACCCTGGACCTTGATGGTGTGCATGGTTTAGTGTTGCACCACATTGTGCATTTACCTACTGGCGAAGGGAGTTCAAAGTACTACTCTCTGACCTTCCCTGAGTCATCATTCCAATGCCTTATACAAGAACCCATGCTACTTCTAAAACCACAAAAAACTGGATGATCTGTGGTAATCAGCACAAGTTTTGTCAAACCAGCAGCCCAGCAGGCATTAGTGAGTCAAAATAGAAATTCAGATCCAAAATGCCCTTAAAAATCAAACTCTGCCTTATATAAGTCTGTTGTTTTGTTTTGATTGATTGTTGCCATCTAAAATTACAAGTGACTGCTTGTTTTCCAACTTCAGCTGAACTGTTTTGTGTGTCAGCTGTGGCTCAGTGGGTAGCACTCTCGCCTCCGAGTCAGGAGGTTGTGGTTCAAGTCCCACTCCAGAGACTTGAGCACAAAAATCTAGGCTGACACACCGCTGCTGTACTGAAGGAGTGCTGCACTGTCGGAGGTGCCGTCTTTCGGATGAGACTTTAAACCGAGGCTCCGTTGGTGCTCTCAGGTGGATGTAAAAGATCCCATGGCACTATTTTGAAGAAGCGCAAGGGAGTTCTCCCCAGTGCCCTCGTCAATATTTATCCATCAATCAACATAACAAAAACAGATTATCTGGTCATTATCACATTGCTGTTTGTGGGAGCTTGCTGTGCGCAAATTGGCTGCTGCGTTTTCTACATTACAACAGTGACTACACTTCAAAAAGTACTTCATTGGCTGTAAAGCGCTTTGGGACGTCCAGTGGTCGTGAAAGGCGCTATAGAAATGCAAGTTTTTTTTATCTCACTGTATTAAATACTGAAGCAGCAGAATCTGATTATATACACGCTGACTTCATTGACGCATTGATTTGTTGCTTTATATTTTTCTTCTGTTATAGATTTTTAGAGAGCCTGAAGTTGTCTTCCATTGACATTGTAGTGCTAAAAGCAAGCCATGTTACTAGTGGTCTGCAGGAGTGTCTCGTCTCCATCACCCAGGCAGCCTCTCACAGTGTTGTCAGTTCTGCTCTTACCAGAATGAGATTGTATTTGTTGAATGACAAACTAGCTCTGAAACAAGGACCTGGTAGCAGTATATCTACATTACATCACCTTGAATGGCAAACCGCACTGGCCAGGTTTGTACAATTACTGAAAACCACAACCCTTGCAAAAGTTGGTAGCTACTTGTTTTCAAATGATGTTTACTGTCTAACATGTTTAACAGTTATGTGTGCGTACCTTTATGCGGTTTATTTATTAAGTGTCCTATCTACCCTTTTTATCTCTCCCAAGTGGTTCATTTTCAAGGTATCTTCATAAATGCAGTCAAAACTACTGTTTGAATTCTCTGCATTTAAATGCTATTGTCAGCCTTGGCTCAGTGGGTAGCACCCTTGCCTCCGAGTCAGAAGATTGTGGGTTCAAGTCCCACTCCAGAGACTTGAGCACAAAATTCTAGTCGGAGGTGCCGTCTGCTCTCTCAGGTGGACGTAAAAGATCCAACAGCACTATTTGAAGAAGAGTAGGGGAGTTATCCCTGGTGTCCTGGCCAATATTTATCCCTCAATCAACATCACTTTAAAAAAAAGATTATCTGGTCATTATCACATTGATGTTTGTGGGTGCTTGCTGTGTGCAAATTGGCTGCTGTGTGTCCTACATTATAATATGACTACACTTTATATAAAAAAAAAAATTAAAAAAAAAGTACTTCATTGGCTGAAATGCGCTTTGGGATGTCCGGTGGTCGTGAAAGGCGCTATATAAATGCAAGTCTGTTCTTTTCTTTTATTGAGAGGGGTGCTACTAGATGGTTTTCTCTCGTTAGGCCTATGCTAAAAAATGTGCCTGGGAAAGCCTTAGAATTTGTTTTTATAGTAAATTTGAATCATTAGGAATCAATGAAGCCGACTTTTTTGTGGCTTTTGTTTATTTCAAATTTACTTAAACATAAAAATTGGTGAAGAGAATGCATGCCAACCATTTTTAGTTATTGTGCCCTCTCGTTTCCTAATGCCCATGTTCTGATTGTTGCTACAAAATAAGTGATATCAATAGAACTAACCTTGAGTCTTGTAACTTTCAATGTAGTCCTAACAAGGTACTTAAAGAACCTTCGCTTCTGGCCAATATTTATCCCTCAATCAACATAACAAAAACAGATTATCTGGTCATTATCGCATTGCTTGTGCGCAAATTGGCTGCCGCGTTTCCTACATTACAACAGTGACTACACTCCAAAAGTACTTCATTGGCTATAAAGTGCTTTGAGATGTCCGGTGATCGTGAAAGACGCTATATAAATTTAAGTCTTTCTACACTATGTAGCTCCTTTCACATAACAAACGTTCCAGGATATAGGAGAACACTTGCAGAAAGTGGGAGAACGGTTACGGGTAATCAAAAACACTACAGTTTAGGAAGTTGCAGAATGTAAAGGTCTGGTGGCCAATGCAGGTAGGACAAAGGGAGTGGAGGAATTATAGTAGGCCAAAGTTGGAAAATCAGATAATGAGTGCTGAGATGTAGGGCTGGAAAGATTGCAGAGGTAGAAAGGAGTGAGGCCATGGAAATATTTGAAGAAGAGACAGAGGAAGTTAAAGTTGATGCACTTGGGGCATGGAGAACAAATGAAGATTTGCAAGGATTGGGTATGACAATTAGGATGGGTTAGATTACAACCAGTAGAGTTCTGGATGAGTTGGAGTTTGCGTAGATCGGAGCTCAAGCAGCTGCCGTGGAGAGTATTGGAGACATCAAGCTTTGAAGTGATGGTGGCGTGAATGAGAGTTTCAGCAGGGGTGGGGATTCAGGCAGGTATTGTTATGGAGGTGGAAATAGATGGATGTGGTGACAAAGGGATATTACAGGCTGGGTGTGGATTTTGAAGTTCAGTTTAAGGTCGAACAGGACACTGAGGGTGAGCACTGCCATGTTCAGCTTGAGTGAGCAGCCAGAATGGGGGATGGGATAGGTGCCAGAGACGCAAAGGTTCTGGTGCAAACGCAATAGCCTTTAATGCTGATATACGCAGTTTATTCCATTTTGATTTTCCTTATTCAATTACACTGAAAGCGGTGAAACCAAAGCTGAAGTCCTGATGAAACTGCAGCAATAGTATTATTGTGGGGAGTGCATGCCAGCATTTTATTTAATGAAGTGTTGTTTTCCTCCTCCTTCATGAAACTACCCTGACAAAACGGTTTGTCAAATGGGAATAGGAATGAAGCTGGATCATTACCTGTTCTAGATAACATCTGAAAGATCCCAAGTCTTTTTCTGCAGAATAGTCTTTGCATAATTAAGTATGATTTTTGCATTGCAAAAGAGCACAGGCAACATAGGTGGCAAAATATGCAACGGGGAGACCATGGGGTACATTCACTGTGCATAAATTAACATTACATTTCTGAAACTCTCACTCTGAAGGACTGGAATTGTACTCTGTATTTCATTATTATGTTTCAAAATCTTGCTTTTGATTTGTTTTAACTGCTTAATTTTCTTAGAACAAAAGCTAGCATTTCAAAAATAATGTAAAAGCACATGCATGAAAAAATTACTGTCAATGTTCAGTGACCTGCAGTAGTTTGAAATTTTACACAGTGGTTATTAATTATGTTCCAGGTTTTTACAAGTTCTTCCAGCCTGTGTTGAAGATGAGAAACTCCTGGCTGACGTTGTGGCTTTCCTGAGCAAAATATTGATCGCACAAAAGGACGGTACAGATACCAAGGACCTAAAGTTACTTTTGGAGCTCCTGCTTAGACAGGTAATAAGATATTGTTAATGCTATTAGTAAATGTAGATGAATGGATACTAAATTCAATGGGGGAAAAATTCAGTTGTTTGTGCCTTAAGAGGGCGCTAATGGGGCGCAAAGCAACTAGCACCCGGGCGCGGCGATGTTTGCGCCGCTCGCGAAATTAACTAGACATTTTGCGGCGGCGCTAAACACTACCACCATGATCTCCTGTGCCGGCAGATTGTGACGTCAGTAACGCCCCGTTAGTGCCCCAGACCGGATAGTGAGTGGCGCCCCCTGCCTTACCGCCTGTCGCTAGCAACGACAGGTTGAGAGGAGCGTTATGCTGTCAGAAAGGGACTAGAGGAGCGCTATTTAAAGGTGACCGCTTCCTGCCTTTTTTTGTCGGTGACATTTTTGCACCACACATTCTGAGAGAGAGAGAGACTTCTGGAGAGATTCAACGCTGTGTGAAGGAGTTTTGAGTACTGAGCAGCACTTTGATGTTCATTTTGCTTTGCCCTTCCTTGCTTCGCCAGCGCCTTGCTCCTCGGCTTCTGCGCCTTAAGACAGGTGTGAAGCACCTGCTTTAGCGCTCCAATCACCTCCAGGGGTGATAAAAGCCAAGTTTGCTGTCGGAGGCGATAATTAGCGCCAGGCGCTAAACTTTGCGCACGGCCGATAATGGCGCCCCAAACGGGGCGATACTGAATTTCTCCCCCAATGGCTCTAATCCAATCAAGGGCATCAGAATGGTCATTAATGTCAGTGGAATGCACATAGTTCGCACATAGCCTTAAGATAATAGACTTCGGAGCGTCTATTTGGTTTTTTACATAGGCCTTCTGCTAATCATATTTTTTTGCTGAATTTGGGTTTAAAAAATTGGTTGAAATTGGACACGCGCAACTACGTCATCTTCATTCAGGCATTTCTCTCTCACTAGAAACTTGTCCAATCTTTCTTTGGTTCTGGGGAAATCACCTTTTTTTGTCAATGTCATTGAGGCTGCTCTCCTGCTCCCACCCTCTAAACAGGCCCAGGATGACTGGAAAGGTCTGTTGTTTTGTAGCAGATAGACATTGGAATTGCTCAAATTGTGTCTCCCAAAACTCTCACTCACTTCAGGTGCTAACTTTATCAGTTTAGTCAGTCAGACTCAACTTTGGAAGGAACAAATAAATTCTTATGCATAAATAGAAATTGCTTACAACAGTCTTCAGAAAGTATTGGCCCAGAAATTCGGGTCTCCACGGATGAGTACGCACGGGGTACTCACCCGTAGGCCCAATGGAACTGCGCGTGCGCGGGAAACCGGAACTTCCCGTTCCCTTAAAGGAAGGGGTTCGGAAGTCGAACGCGTACGCCAGAGAGGCAGCGCGTGCGCATGGAACTTACGGTTTTTTTTTACAGGTTTTCCCGGGAGGGTAAGTCTCCAGGAGTTACACATGTAAAAAGCAGGCGCAAGGCCTGCTTTTAACAAGGTAAGTGGTGAATTAATTAAAATTAAAACATTTTTTCCACATGTTTATTATTTTTAAATACTTTAAAGAAAGGTAAGTTTATTTTTAGCCCTGTTAGAAAATGTAATTAATTTTTTCAAAAATTTAAATTATTGTTTAAAAGTTATTTTGTGTAATTTATAGTTATTTTAAAAATGTGATGTTTTTAAAAAATTTATTTGAAGTTTTAGTGATGTTTTGGGGCTTATAGTATTTATAGTTTTGACAGCTCTTGTCAATTTTATCAATGAAGCATTCCCTGCTGCCATTGGCTCTCCATGGCCCACGTGATCCCAGGGGACGCATCGAACTAACTGCGCCCCTGGGATACGCAAACACTGCCGCGCTGGCAGTTGGAGGAGGCCCAGGATCAGAATCCCACCCGGGCCCACAGCTCAGCGGCCGGCGCGCAAGGTAAGTGCAGGGCGGAGGCTTGCACCCGCGGGAAGCCTCCAACCCGAATTTCTGGGCCATTATGTTAACGTAACAATGGTCTCCATATTACAAAGAGGATATAGAAGTACTGGAGAAGGTGCAAAAAAAGATTTACAAGGATGATACCAGAACTGAGAGGTTATAATAGGAAAGACTGAACAGACTGGGGCTTTTTTCTCTAAAAACGAGAAGGCTGAGGGGTGACCTGATGGAGGTCTTTAAAAAAAAAAAAAAAAATGAAGGGGTTTGATAGGATAGACTTAGAGAAGATGTTTCCACTTGTGGGGGAGTCCAAAATTAGAGGACACAAATATAAGATAGTCACTAATGGATCCAATAAGTCATTCAGGGGAAACTTCTTTACCCAGAGAGTAGACAGAATGTGGAACTTGCTACCACAAGGAGTAGTTGAGGCAAATAGCATAGATGCCTTTAAGGAGCAGCTAGATATATACATGAGGTGAGAAAGGAATAGAAGGATGTGCTGTTGGGGTTAGATGATGTAGGGTGGGCGGAGGCTCGTGTGGAGCATAAAAACTGGCATAGACCAATTGGGTCGAATGACCTGTTTCTGTGCTGTACTTTCGCTGTAACAGGAGTTGATGGGCATCATAAACGCCTCCACCCCCTCAAACCTTATTCAGCGATCTGAATGTGATGAATTTGTAAGATCAGGAGATGAATTATTGAGGTGAAATCAGTCTATTCCTACTCATTTACCTGTCTTTGCATCTTTTAAAAAATCTTCCCAAAACATATCTCTTTGACCAATCTTGGAGTGATCCCTCCTAATCTCACCCTTCCACTGTTGGTGTTCATTTCCTTGCATCTATTTGTGAAATGCCTTGGAGCGCTCCTTTGCATGAATCACACTATATAAAAATAAAGTTGTTACTGTGCCACTCGTGCACAGGCTAGATCAGAATCAACTCGAACTGCTTTTGGATGTTCATGCTGATTATGGAAAATTGTAGTATTCTCACTAATAATGAGAATTAGCCAGAACTCTGTTCTGCATGAATGTACTAGGGTTTTACAAAGCTGTGAAAGTTGGCCTTAATGTTTGTATAGTGTCAGCAGTACTCCAGTGTATTTTTGCATCATCCATCTGTTTGTTAGAATACGATTAACATCAGTTGCAGTGCAGTCATTTTTGAAGCTCAGATGTTTATTTTTCCATTTTCATATCCGCATAGTTACATATATGTTCGAAAGAGGCAGTGTTGCATGGAAATCACTCCAGATAATCTAAATCTTGCATCTCTAACATCACAAGCCTGCCTTCACCACCTATTGATATTCTCTAGAATATAAATCAAATACTGAATAATATTGTGATTGCTGAAAGAATAGACAGGAATACAACATGTGCTTTGATGTGTGCCTGGCAATTAATACCTAATTTTGCACCTCAGTGGCATTCATCCATATGAATGCAAACCTGTCTGCTCACCATGACTGAAATGAATCTTTTCAGACTCCCAAGCTTATTTATATGATAAAAATTTATAAATCAACCATAAATACTTAAACCTTCCGCCTCTTCAAGTTTTGTGACCCCGACACTGAGGTCATTAATTAAACCCACAATATTCTGGCAGAACAGCCGGTGTGAATGGACAGTGCAGGTGTTCAGCAATAACCACAACCCATAGGATTGTTGCAGTGTATCAGCTGCAGGAGTATGATTTTGGGTGGGGAGGTGGTGAACTTTAAAGAAATGAAACATTTGACTCACTTTAGTCGCAATTGTATTGATATGATGTATCACTGGCAGGAAACCAATCCACTGCTGAATTTGTTGGTGCAAACTGAATCACCTATGCAAGGTGAAATGGATGACGTTCAAACCTTTGTAAGACAGAAACTGCAAAAGGAGCTGACTGGATTCTTCAATGCAATATTGCGATCCCTCACCTCTGTTACGGACAGGTACTGGCAGTTGAAGCTGATATCTTCTGTTCTTTTGAACCTTGTAGTTTAACCTGCAGTTTTTGCACTGGGTTTTCTCTTCACGAATGCAGTCCAGTTCTGCCACATAGTGTTAGGACACAAGTTTGCATGTGTGATTACTGACTCAGTAAGTTCACGATTTTAGCAAAGTGCCTAGTGCAGACCAGGTGCTACCACCAGGGAGGGAGAGAAAGATGGAAAAGGGGTGATCCTCAGCCACTCCTGTGTAATTCCAAGCTGCTTTTGCAGACCTTTTGGATTTGCTTGCCTACTTTCACTGATTCAAACTTGCAACTTTCAGGCTGAGTTATGTGTCGATGCTGGTTCACTATATAGTTTGTATCTTATTTGAAATTTTCTTAAACATTGTTAAATTGATTCGGAACTCTCTGGGATGTTTGCTTCATCTGCCGCCAATGTCCCAACCCACACCAAGTCCTGGTCGCCCATCACCCCTGTCCTCACTGACCTATGCTGGCTCTGGTTTCCCAACATCTCAGATTTTAAATTTGCATCCTTGTGTTTAAATCCCGTCATGGATTTACCTCTCCCTATCTCTGTAACCTCCTCTAGCCCTATAACCCCCCCCATCCCAAACTCTCCAATCCTCTGATTCCATTCTCTTGTGAATCCCCTCTCCCTTTGTTCCACCATTGGATGCTGTGCTTTCATCCAGCGAGGCCTCACACCCCAGAATTCCCTCCCTAAACCTCTCCTCCTTTAATATCCCACCTTTTAAAACCTATCCCATTGGCCAAGCTTTTGGTCAGCCTTCCGAATCCCTCCTCCTTTGGAGCAGCATCCATTTTCTTTTCTTTACACCCCTGTGAAGCACCTTAGGACAGTTTTCTGCATTAAAGGCTATATAAATGCAAGTTGTGGTAATGTGCTTCCCAGCCAACCACAAAGATTTCCTGTACAAAATGGACCTCTTACTGCTGTCGAGCACATTCGAGAAAGTACCATTTGCCATTTTTGAGAACATTAATTTTTTTTCTAACTATTCGCACCACTAGTTAGTTGACCTTAGACGTTATTCATGGCTGCACCGAAACTTTTGCGAAGCTTCCATTTGAAAACCATTCACTTGTACTGGAAATGAATGATTATGCTCTTTTAAATTAAGTATTTTTGCTTAACCAAAGATGCTTGATCTATCAAAATAAATTCTTCCTCTGAGTTTGCATTGTGTTGCTTCTTTTCAGAAAATGCCTGTTGTTGGCTGGTCCTTTCAGAACCCAGCTGTCTGTTAAACTCCTACAGTGTTTGCGAATTACAGATGCACCACATTTCTACGGTCTACCCTCATTGGAGCGGACACTGCGTGGAATGGTCCACGTTACTGCTCTTCCCGGCTGGACCTTGCACTCGGCCACTGTGGAATCCTATTCTCTTTGTACGAAATATTTGACTGGGCTGCTGGAGGTATGTATTCAAATGTCAGATATAATTTACGAAAGTGAATTGCATTTTAAACGGGATTCAGATTTGAAATAAAAACAAAATGCTGGTAACTTCAGCAGGTGAGGCATCACCTGTGGAGAAAGAAATAGTTAACATTTCAGGTCGATGACCTTTCGTCACAGTTTTGACATGTTAGTTTTTCTTCCATATGGAGAAGATAGTTAGGAAAATTGGAAATTTAAGGAACAGCTAAAGGCCATTTGGTCCAAAAAGCCTGCCCCATTTCGGTTGATGACCAACTACCTTCTCACCATTTTCCTCAATCACCCATTTCTCCAGAAACATATTTATAAGAACATAAGAAATAGGAGTAGGAGCAGGAGTAGGCCATTCATCCCCTCAAGCCTGCTCCACCATTCAATAAGATCATGGCTGATCTTCTACCTCAACTCCACCTTCTATCCCCATATCCCTTGATTCCCTTGGTATCCAAAAATCTATCGATCTCTGTTTTGAATATACTGAACGACTGAGCATCGACGTTCCCTTTAAGTTACACGGCCGCGCGGTGTTCTTAATGTCCCGCATAGCCAGTCAGCCAGCTTTTAAATAGAAAAACCACGCATACGCAGAATTTTGAATGACCTGCGCAGCCCGTTAAAGGGGCAGCGTGGGCCAAAAGAAAATTAGAGGGAGCATTGCTGAGCATCCACAACTCTGTGGGATAGAGAATTCCAAAGATTAACAACCCATTGAGTGAAGAAAGTTCTCCTCATATCAGTCCTAAATGGCCGACCCCTTGTTCTGAGACTGTGATCCCTGATTCTAGACTCCCCAGCCAGGGGAAACATCCTCCCAGCATCTACCCTGTCAAGCCCCTTAAGAATTTTATATGTTTCAATGAGATCATCGTTCATTCTTCTAAACTCTAGGGAATATAGACCGTTCTACTCAATCTCTCCTCATAGGACAATCCCCTCATCCCAGGAATCAGTCCAGTGAACCTGTATTGCACTCTCTTTAGTAGATGATATTATTAGTACAGGTAGACTATCCTTTATCCGAAAACCTTGGGACCAGCTGTGTTTCGATTTTCGGAATTTTTCGGATTTTCGAAGGTTTTCATCTTCGTATCTGACAACAAACACTGTTGCTTAGCAACAGCTTGTAAACACTCGGGCCCTGCCTTGGAAGCGTCTCTGAAGCTGTTGCTAAGCTACAGAGACTCTTTCCACAGCCTGACTTTAAAAAAATGCTAGGGGAAGAAAAAAAAATGCTAGGGGAAGAAAAAAAACCTAACAAAACGGCTGCTGATTTCTGCCGTTAGATTGAGGTTTCCGGCTCCCCCTGCTCCGTATCTGAATTCCTTGACTTAGCGGGGGCCTGGGGCTCGACTGCCGCCACCAGTTGTGGGAAAGCCAGATATCGGCTGACTCCTACACTAAGCTGGCCCGCAAATCAGGTCGGGGGGGGGGGGGGGAGAAAAGACTATCAGACGGGCCGCTGTATTGTTGGGTTCATTCTCCCGGTACCTCCTTCACACTGCCCGGTTCGGCCTGCAATCTCCTTTCCAGGAGGGAACTCTGTGACCCTCTGCCCTGCTCGCAGGGAAAGGCAGAGCTCCCGGACCACTCCTGTCATGTTTGGCGCCACTCGGGTCATGTCGTGCGCACGACTTACACTCCACGAAAAAAACTTTTGGTTTTTAGAGGTTTTCGGTTTTCGGAAGTGCGGATAAAGGATAGTCTACCTGTATTGTCCTATCCTGTGCAGCATCACCACTGGCAGGAAGGTGCCATTACAATGTGGCAGGTTTACAATGATCAGTTTCCCTTATAAAAATTGACACAGGAATTTATCATGAAAATGAAAAGTGCAGAATGTATTACTTTTAAAATGAGAATTGAATTACATCTGTAGTTCATGTATCCTCTGTTGTCTAACCACGTGTCACCTGAAGTTTACACTTGGGTAAAGGAGTCACAAAGAAATCATTTGAGCAATTTGATTCTTTAAGATCCTCCTTAAAACCCAATTCTTTGAATAAGCTGTTGGTCACCCTTCCTAATCTCTCCTTTGTGTCAGTGTCTTCCCCCCGCCCCCCACCACCACCACCCTTCACACCTCTGAAATGCCTTCTACATTCTAAGTAAATTAAATGTTTATATTTATATCATATAGCGGTGGTGGTAGTAGTATCATGTTTTGGCATATCAGGACCTTTCTTGCTTGGTACATCTGCCTCAGTCCCAAAACACTTAAAAGTGCAGTAACTTATTTTGACTCTACAAATGATCTAATCTAGTAATTAAACTTTGCTGCAAATAATAGTTAAAACGAGAACATTTTGGGATGGTCATGTCTAGCAACATACTAACAATTATTTGAAGAGCTGCTGGACTTAATATTGACGCAATGGGAATGTATTGTAGTTGCTGGTAATTGTGAATACTAAAGAGTGCAGTTTATCAAAGCAACCTCTGAACTAAACAATAAGCAGGCTCATAAATTTTGATTGTTGAATGGTTGTTAGTTAATTTCATTTTTGAGGAAGGACATTTTGTTTTGGAGTCTTACACTTCTGAACTCTCCTAGTTCTCTCTTTGTTACAATTGCATCTGGTGATATCATCGATTATTCAGATTATAGGGTTTACAGTCAGCCCGTCTTGAAACACTATGATAAATGTGAATGAGAAGGCACTCATCATTGACTTGTCAGGCCACAAGAAGCAGTTTTAAATACCAAGTATCCTTTTCTAAACACCATAATATACCTGAGGAAAATTCAAGATTGCAGCATTTTCAACAATGAATCTTTGAAATAAAAATGACTGCTCCCTTCCTTCTCTTTCCTTTAATGTTTGGAGATCAGGAAAGGGAAAAGATATGGAATTAATTAAAGGCAAGTAAACGGAGAGGAGGAGAGTGGTAACAGTGGGGTCATTTAGAGGATAGAAATAACCATAATCATTTAATAGGATTGAAACTTTGATAAATGGAGAATAATAAAATGATACATGGGGAATTAGAAATATGCTGAAATTAAAGAAAAATACATTGTACCCTCGTAAGAGTGCTGATGGTTTCTGCACCAGCGCCTTTCTTCAGAACAAGCCAGCCCATTTCATATTTAACATTGATTGAGTCAGACCGATGACTGAACCTGTGAAGAGACACGAGGTAAATATTTTCATCACCGCACTGCTGAAATATTTTGTTTCATATGAATTTTTTGACTTATACCAACTCTGTCATTAACAGGTCATATCTTCTTTTTATGTGGAATGGGGAGGAAATGCAATGTCTTTCATGGGTAAAGGAGTCACAAAGACTGCAGTTATCTGCTTGCTCCAGCTGTCCTATGAGATGATAACACAGGCCAAAGATAAGGTAGGAACATCAGCAGGATCCTTGCATGTTTGATAAACACCAAAATTTCTTTTTAGAGAAAGCAAACAAATTTTCAGATATTTTGCTTGCAAGTGTGTGGTTGGATGTAGTTCCAGATTGCATCTAGTTCAGGGAACTGTATACAGGCTATGAATCATAGAGTTCCCTTGAATGTCGATTAAACATTTATACATAAGCAACAATTTAAATAATTTCTTAGTTTAGCATGCATATTTTAATAAATTATACACTCACCAAGCTCATTTCAGTGTGTTCCATATTGTCCAATGAATTTGGATTGTGTGGTAGTGAGACGGCATAGACCTTGTGTCCTCACCACTTGCACAATATTGTTTTAAAATTTGAAAAAATATATATACATTTAAGAACCACGCAAATGCATTGTTCACTTCAATTACTGTAATTATTTATAATTTTACATTATATTAGCAAAACATATTGTGGTAACATGTTTTGCTTAAAATATATGGCAGAGACTCTGAAATGAAAAACAATGGTAATATAATAATTATAGCACGTCACCCAAAAAGTGCTTTTGGAGAACGATGTAACTGGATAACGACAACAACTTGCATTTATATAGCGCCTTTAATGTAGTAAAACGTCCCAAGGCACTTCACAGGAGTGTTATAACACTAAAAATTTGACACCAAGCCACATGAGGATAAATTAGGGCAGGTGACCAAAAGCTTGGTCAAAGAGGTAGGTTTTAAGGAGCGTCTCAAAGGAGGAAAGAGAGGTTTAGGCAGGGAATTGCAGAACTTAGGGTTGAGGCAACAGAAGGCATGGCTACCAATGGTTGAGCAATTATAATCAGGGATGATCAAGAGGGCAGAATTAGAGATGGGGAGGGGCAAAACCATGCAGGGATTTGAAAACAAGGATGATTTTTAAATCAAGGCGTTGCTTAACCGGGAGCCAGTGTAGGTCAGCGACCACAGGGGAGATGGGTGAACGGGTCTTGGTGCAAGTTAGGACATGGGCAGCCGAGTTTTGGATGGCCTCAAGTTTACGTAGGGTAGAATGTGGGAGGCCAGCCAGGAGTGTGTTGGAATAGTCAAGTCTAGAGGTAACAAAGGCATGGATGAGGGTTTCAGCAGCAGATGAGCTGAGGCAGGGATGGAAACGGGTGATGTTATGGAGGGGGAAATATGCGGTCTTAGCTATGCTGCGGATATATGGTCGGAAGCTCATTTCAGGGTCAAATATGACACCAAGGTTGCGAATAGTGTGGTTCAGCCTCAGACAGGTGTTAGCGAGAGGGACGGAGTCGGTGACTAGGGAACGGAGTTTGTGGTGGGGACTGAAAACAATGGCTTCAGTCTTCCCAATATTTAATTGGAGAAAATTTCTGCCCATCCAGAACTGGATGTCTGACAAGCAGTCTGACAATTTACAGACCGTGGAGGGGTTAAGAGAAGAGGTAGTGAGGTAGAGCTGGGTGTAGTCAGCGTACATGTGGAAACTAACGCTGTGTTTTCAGATGATGTCGCCAAGGGGCAACATGTAGATGAGAAATAGGAGGGGGCCAAGGATAGATCCTTGGGGGACACCAGAGGTAACGATGTGGGAGTGGGAAGAGAAGCCATTGCAGGTGATTCTCTGGCTACGATTAGTTAGATAAGAATGGAACCAGGCGATTGCAGTCCCACCCAGCTGGACGACGGTGGAGAGGCATTGGAGAAGGATGGAGTGGTCAACTGTGTCAAAGGCTGCAGACAAGTCAAGAAGGACGAGGAGGGATAGTTTACCTTTGTCACAGTCACAATGGATGTAATTTGTGACTTTGATGAGAGCCGTTTTGGTACTGTGGCAAGGGGGGAAACCTGATTGGAGGTGCGGGAGAGATGGGCACGGATTTGGAAGGCTACAACGCGTTCAAGGACTTTGGAGAGGAAAGGGAGGTTGGAGATAGGGCAGTTGTTTGCAAGGACGGAGAGGTCAAGTGTTGGTTTTTTGAGGAGAGGGGTGATGACGGCAGATTTGAGGGAGCGGGAGACCGTACCTGAGGCGAGAGAACTGTATACATTGTCAGCTAACGTGGGAGCCAGAAAAGGAAGTTGGGTGGTCAGCAGTTTGGTGGGAATAGGGACGAGGGAGCAGGAAGTGGGTCTCGTGGACAAGATGAGCGCAGAGATGCCATGAGTCATGAGGGGAGATTGGAGAGAAACTGAAGAAAGGTGTGAGTTCCGGGCTAGGGTAGGAGGGAACCTTGGAGGAAGTTTGGCCTGGTGGGCTCGGGGAAGGAAGGGAAGTGGCAGAGGCACCTGAACGGATGGTCTCAGTCTTGGAGACAAAGAAGTCCATGAGCTCCTCACACTTGTTGTCAGAGTTGAGGATGGAGGAGACAGGGGAGAGGGGTTTAAGAAGACGGTTAGCAGTGGAGAATAAAATCCGGGGTTTACCTTTGCATTCCAGAATGATTCTGGAATAGTGAGCAATTTTGGCAGACGAGAAAATGACCCGATAATGCTTTATGTGGTCCAGCCAGATCTGGCGGTGAATGACTAAACCAGTTGACCGCCATATTCGTTCAATCTGCATCCCTTGGACTTAAGAGAGCAAGGACGAGGGCAGTACCAGGCGGAACGGCCAGGGTTGAGAGAGAGTAATTGTTTTAATAGGGACTAGGACATCAAAGGTGGTGGTGAGGGTATGGTTGAGCAGATCGGTTACTGCAGAAATGTCATGGTGAATGGAGGGCCAAAGTCTAGACAGTTGGGATTTTGTAAGTGCAGTTGTAAGGGAATTGGGAGAGAGTTTTTTCCAGTCAAAATTACCATGGTTAGGAAATACATAATGCTTCAAGTGAGTGCATGTTCAAATATATTGATAGCCAGAGTAATAAGTTTTAGAATTATTAGCGACTAAGAGCAGGGGAGGCCTGCATACGGTGAAATAACTTTTGGGGAGCGGGGAATGGGACGGGGGGAAACTGAACAATTTGATTAAGATTACAAATTTGGGGTATATGTACAAAATGTATAGTTCTAAACAGTTGGAAGTCAATTTAAAAAAAAAAAAAAAAAAATGATCGTATTTATGAATTTAGTTTGAATTTTTAAAAATTGTCGTGCTTTGATTCAGTTATTTTTTTTAAATTTGTTTATGGGATGTGGGCATCGTTGGCAAGGCCAGCATTTATTGCCCATCCCTAATTGCCCCTGAGAAGGTGGTGGTGAGCCGTCTTCTTGAATCGCTGCAGCCCATGTGGTGAAGGTACTCCCACAGTGCTGTTAGGTAGGGAGTTCCAGGATTTTGACCCAGCGACGATGAAGGATCGGCGATATATTTCTAAGTCAGGATGGTGTGTGACTTGGAGGGAAACTTGGAGGTGGTGGTGTTCCCATGCACCTGCTGCCCTTGTCCTTCTAGGTGGAAGAGGTCGCGGGTTTGGGAGGTGCTGCCGAAGAAGCCTTGGCGAGTTGCTGTAGTGCATCTTGTAGATGGTACACACTGCAGCCACGGTATGCCGGTGGTGGAGGGAGTGAATGTTTAAGGTGGTGGATGGAGTGCCAATCAAGCGGGCTGCTTTGTTCTGGATGGTGTCAAGCTTCTTGAGTGCTGTTGGAGCTGCACTAATCCAGGCAAGTGGAGAGTATTCCATCACACCTCTGACTTGCACCTTGTAGATGGTGGAAAGGCTTTGGCGAGTCAGGAGTTGAGACACTTAACGCAGAATACCAGCCTCTGACCTGCTCTTGTTGCCACAGTATTTATGTGGCTGGTCCAATTAATTTCTGGTCAATGGTGACCCAATCCACATTATTCAGAAGCCACAGTCAAGCTGAAGGACACTTGCAATAAAAACAGTTAACAGATATCAAAACTGGAATTGGAGGAGTTTCGTAAGCCTGTTAGTTTAGCAGAGTACAGAGACGTTAAGGGGGCGATTTTTGCCAATGGGGGCGCGTTGGAGGCGGGACTGCTGCTTGTCGGGTTTTAGTCCCACCTCCATCGACTTGTGGCCAACCCATGCTATTTTCCCTTGATTGACCTTGTTAAGCCTGCCCAGCGGGCTTAGCAGGCCAGTTAAGGGGAAGCCGGTTACAGAGAACGTCAGTGTATGATGTTTCATCTGTCAAATTTTGACAGATGAATTGTCATCATTTGACAGCTCTGACATTCTACGTTGTTTGATGAGTCCTTGGGGGCGATTTTGCCAGTCCTGGGGAGGCAGGACTGCCGGGAAAATGGCAGAATTTGGGGGCAGGTGCCAAATCTGCCCCCAACCCGCCTCCATGCCATCTTCCTAGGAGGCGGGTTGCCGACCCGCGCCAGGTCCCGTCTCCTTGGAGGCGGGAAGGGATTAAAGCCTATTAACTGCCTGTTAGCAGGTAGTTAATGGGCAGAAAATAGGATTATCCCCTTTTTGCCGTCAAGTGCGGGCTTCCTGAAGGCTCAAAAACCCACCAGCTCAGCTCAGCGAGCATTGGGTTTGCGGGGGCAGTGTGGGGGGGGGGGGGTGCCAAAGCGTGGTGTGAAGGTAAGTGATGAGTGCAAGAGTGTAGAGGTGAGTATCTGAGGTAAGTGCAAAGTGTTTTTAAAAGTGTTTTTTCCTGCAGGCTTCAGTCGGTTTGTATGTGGAGAGTCACGCACCTCCCTGTTGCAGATGAGAGATGGCTGTTGCATTCTCAGATGCAACAAACATCTCATTTCTGTAAAAGAAAGAAGGTTGATGAGGTCTTGTATGCAAAACCTCACCAAACTGTAGAGATTGTCACTGTTTGACATTCACAGAGCTGTTAAACGATGACAATTCATCTGACACGTCACACGTTGACGTGCTCTGCAACCGGCTTTCCCTTAATTGGCCTCAAGGTCAATCAAGGAAAAATAGCGTGGGTTGGCCACAAATCGATGGAGGCGGGACGTCGACCTGACAAGCAGCAGTCCTGCAAGCGCCACCAGTTACAAAATCGCCCCCATAGTATTCAAGAATCATCAAACCTGTTTTGTGAGCAGAAATTAGATGGTTGTTGCATCGGAGAATGCAGCAGCCATCTGTCATCTCTGCCGGTGAGATGTGAGACTCCGCATCCCCAACAATTGAAGCCTGCAGGAAGAAACCAAGATAAGTAAACATTTTCTATCACTTTCCACTCGCCTCACATACTTACCTCTCCAAACTTGCACCCATCACTTACCTTCACAGCGCATTTTTGCACCCCACAGACCCACTGCTCGCCTCGGTGACCCTGGCGGGGTTTCCTGACGTCGGGAAGCCCGCGCCTCTGTTGGAAAAATGGGGATAATCCTCTTAACTGCCTGTTAACCGCCCCCAGATTCTGCCATTTTCCTGGCAGTCACGCCTCCAAACCCACCTCCCCAGGGCTGGCAAGATCGCGACCTAAGAGTCAGGAAAAAAAAGTCGAAACGCCTAAAAAAAAAAAAAAAAAAAAAATAATCTTCGTGCTTCTGTTACTTGAAACATAGGAATAGGATAAGGAATACAACAGGGTAATGAGGCATTATGTGGTTAGAGATTGAGGTTCAGTGAATGTGAGTCTTGCGCATTTAGGCTAATGCAAAATACTATGTGAGGAAGATGAATTAGAGGTATCCAAATGGGCACAGTTAGAAGAATTTAAAACGACAGTGACTGAATTAGCTGCAGAAGGTAGAAGAATGAAAGGCCTTGTGAGACTCTGAAGTTACCCGAGGCTGCAACAATAAGTACATTCTCAGAAGGCTCTGTGGGAGACCTTGAACAACACGATGATCTTGGCTGAATAAGGATAAAATAGGCTGGAGATTGACTAATGGTGAAAGTAATGGAAGAGCAACATACCGAAGGGCGCGGATCTAGAAGAAGGGAAAACATCTGGAACTAACTAAAGAAACTGACAAGCAGGTCGGAATTTGGGAGATCAACACAATTTAGGTGCTTGAAATAGGTATTAAAGATAAAAAGAAAGACTTGCATTTATATAGTGCCTTTCATGACCACCAGAGGTCCCAAAGGGCTTTGCAGCCAATTAAGTAATTTTAAAGTGTAGTCACTGTTGTAATGTAGGAAACGCGGCAGCCGATTTGCGCACAGCAAGCTCCCAGAAATATTAAATAATTATTTTGCTTCAGTATTTACTAGGGAGATGGAACAGGTGGACATGACATTGGATGATGAGATTAGTAATGAGATAAGTGCATTTAAAATAAAAAGAGGGGATATATTAAATAAACTAATCAAACTCAGAGGATAAAACCCCTGGTCTAGATGGATTGCATCAAGTATCGCCCTGAAAATTGTGTGACATCTCAAGATAAGAAGTTATACTGAAAGAGCAGCAGGAATAGGCCTCGTCATACACCCAACTTTATTGCAGAGAAAAAACGTAAAGTACACAAAAGTGCAGTTTACAACATTGGTGGAATTAGAAATTACTGACGATAGCAACACAGCAGCCTGTTTTGCACTACCGCCCAAGATGTATTTCGCCCCATATTTGCTGGTGTGATCTGGGGACACAACTGTTTTTTGTCAGTTGATTTAGTGCATTTTCAGTCATTTTGGGGCTCACTGCTCTTCTGCCCTTGAAACCAAAAATAATTTATCCTGGAAGGGTTAAGGATATTTTAAAATATGAAAATCAAGTGGTTATCTGGACTTCAGTGGAACTTTTTATAGGGTGCAGTGCCTTTCATAGGAAATGCCTCTGTCCACTATTTCAACAGAGACATAAAATCTGTATTTTAAAAAAAAGTTCCTTTTGAAGAAAATGGAAAAAAGTTTTTAAAAGCTGCTTTATTAATTATAACTTCTTTGGGGACAAACACCAAATAAACACAAGTGTAACTGTGATTTTAAGTAGCCGTAGGCCCATTAAAAACTTTTCTGTATCACATTTGAGTGTAACCAATCGTGAGACTAATTGATGTCTGATAGATTGATTCTGACAGGCTCCAATCGCACCCTAGTTAGTACTGAAAATTTCCAGTACTAGTGGAAAAATCTGATTTTTCATTTGAAGCATGAACAAGCTGACGTTTGGATAGAAACAGTAACTTGTTAACTAAAAATGTTGATAGTTGGCATGTATGATATTGTTACTAATATGAATGCTAACCAGGAGAATTGCTAAACTTTTTTACCAAAGATATTGAATTCATTTCATATATATTACCAAAATTTAGGCTTTCATATTGAGAGAGAATTTTCAATAATGTTGACATGCGAAGTGCCATTTCTTCTATAAGAAGGTCAGAGACCGTGGGAGATCTTCCAGCATTCCTCTTCGATGCCCTAGTTTTCTCCTCCACCCATATTTTGGCCCAACATGCTTTTTTCCAGGGTAATTTATTTCCGTGGCTTATGTTACCTGCTTTGTTTTTCTATGTAATAAACTGCTAAATGTGCATCACCCTTACTGAATGCCTTTTTCATCATATTAGTCTAATGTGTGGGGAAACCAATAACATTTAATGTAAAACAAGCCTTTGTTTTGGCTTAAATTGTAAATAGTATTGCATAGTTTATTTTCCTGTAAAGTGCCCCCTATGTTAACTAGTTTAAACTGAGATAATGGCCCTGATATTAACATGGAGATAGGAATGGAGTGGGGGGGGGGGGGGGGTGGAAACGATAGCTGTAGATGAACGAGCAACATCATGGGACAGCAAGGAATGTCCGATGTCAATGACACTGCCTCATTATCATTTTACTTCCGGGTTTCAAATCGTGTGATGTGAACCCGCATGACGCGCTTTGACCGTGACTATTTAAAGGCCCAGTTCACCGATGGAATGGAGGAGGGGGCCTGGAGATTGATAGTGAGGTATTTGAAGGACAAAGCTGAGGAAGATGTCTGTCAAGAGAGCAAAGGCTGCACCCAGGTTCAGCGAGTCATCGTTGAATGTTCTGCTGGGTGCATTAAGGGCTAGGAGGGAGACCCTCTTTCCCAGCAGTGGGAGAAATGAAACCTGCTGCAGTGACTAAGAAAGCGTGGATGAAGGTGACACGGGAAGTGAGCAGCAGGTGCGTGACCATTAGGACCAGGATCCAGTGCAAGAAGCGTTTCACTGTCAGGATTGATGAGGTAAGTAACAGATGTACCTCGATTCTGCCTTGTCAGGCGTACTCCATTCACAGCACTCCTCACACCCAGTTCACTTTCAACAGCTCCCATCGTTCCATTTAAATGCACATCTTCACCTCCCCCTTCCTCCATCCACCACTGCCAGTCACCGCAATCCTCACATAATCTGATAACACCTCATTCAGCTCCCTCCATATTCAGCATATGTCCTCAAATGGCACGGTCAACATGTTCCTCAAATGCATGCCAGTGGCACTCGTGATGGATCTGCCTGATCGTCACCCTCAGCGAATGAACTGCGTCCATCGGATGCACACATGCCTCAGCCATTCATAGGTCTGTCATGCCACCCTTGCAGGAGAAGAGAGCACAGAATACCAGGGAGTGGACCAGGACAGGAGCAGACCTCCACAGATTGTGGAGTTTCACCCGGCAGAGGACAAAGCCTTGGAGATTAGCGGCATATCTGCCTCCCTGAGCATCGGAGGTGGTGAGATTGGTAGTGCATTGGAGCAGGGTGACAGCATTAATCTCTCAGACCCACATCTCCTACAAGACAAAGTCGTATTGAGTTGACTTCAGCAGTTTATCAAATATGATCACTTTAATCATGTGCATTTCAACATTTGTGGAGTTCCATGATTAAAGAGTGCACAGAATACCAGGGAGTGTTCCTCCTCCAGGACAGAAGAACAGGAGACCCTGCCTGGAGAGGATGAAGACTCCTCAGAGGAGCTCATTCCTGCTAAGGGTGCACCGTCACAGAACACGAGTTGCAGGCACCAACGCAGATATGTTCATATATGGGTCCTATTAGACAGTTAGATGGGAATGTCACTTGGTGAATTGCATAGCACAAGTGAGCATGAGCCGACGGTTTTGGCAGGGACAGCTGAGGAAAATCCACATTGGCGGGCACCATCCTCTCCAAGCTCTGTTCAGCTGGACAGAGCTGCTGAACCCGCAGTCAGTCAATTGAAAGGAGAAAGCTAGAGGCTCATCAACTATGCGAGGTACTGACAGTCCTGCCAGCACACTCTCCACAATGTCACAGAGGATGAGGAGTCCAGCTCAAACATTTGTGGCCTGATATCACAGGGCGTTGCGAAGATGCATTCTTCCATTGAGAGTCTTGCCACCTCTCTGGAAGTTGAATCAGGGCACGTAAATGCTTCCCTGCAAGCCCAGATAGTGACCGTACAAACTCTGAAGGCCAATATGTCTACCGGTTTCCAAATCCTAGCAGATAGATTCAACGTGGGCTTCCAAGGCATCACTGATTTCCTCCAAGCTGCTCTCCCACAGAGAGGCAGGAGTGATGTGCCACTGGCCCAGGAGAGGGAGGATGGTGATGAGGAAGATGAAAATGCGCACTCCTCAAAAAGTTTGCAGATTTCATCCGTTGCTCCCTCCTGTTGTAGGGGAGTTAATATTGAGACCAATATCTCCAGAGGTCAAAAAGAGCAAAGTGCCTGCCCAGGAACATTCTTCTATAGTGCAAGAAGGGGAAAAATCACATAGTTCTACTTAAAACGTCTTGTGAAGGCTTACATCCCAGTATTTTTTTTTTTTAAAGGTTTCTGCAAATCGACAATCTACACATGTTACATGGGCTATTTCAATTTTTTTGAAAATAGATTTTTGTACTATCAATCTGAGTTGCGTTCAACCTCAAATCACAGAGGTGATAGGTCAATATTCTAATCCTTCAGAAGTCTACTTCATAAATATATTGAATTAATTCTGTTGAAAATGTGAAACCTGTAACATATTTATGAACAACAGTCAGGTGGGAGAGGGTTACGGGGGGGGCGGGGTGGGGTGGGGGTGACTGGGGGCGCGCACAGTTAAACATTTTTAAATGGAGAACGCGTCCCCAACCTGTTGCCCGTATGCGCCCATTGCCGTTTTCACGGCGACAGGTTTCGGGTCATGCGGGTGTCCTGCCATCGAGAGGCAGGACACTTCATTAACATATTTCTGTCAGGCTCCCACAGTGCAATTGGGAGCCTGATTTAAATTTAACAGTTGCCACGCGGGAAATCCAGCAGTAAAAGGGAGGCAGGAGCTGCCGGCTCAAGAAGATAAGTGCCTTTTACACCACTCCTTGTGGGCCAAGAGGAGCAGGGATGCTCCCCCTGATCCCTCAAGTAAGCCTTCGGCCTGTCTTTCTCCTCCGCCACGATCGCCAACCTAACAGTATCGTACTGCAGACCACAATTTCCATTTCCTTTTACGATAAAGTACACTCAATTACTGTACGTAACTAGCAATTACTTATTAAAACCTGGCTGGGGATTTCTGTAATGAAAGTACAGTAGCTTTCATTGAATGGATTTATGTATGTGGAAGAGATTAGACACAAGGGTTTGAACATTTTTAAGTAAAAGCAACAGAAAGCATAATTATAATCAGTAATTACTTTGGAAATATGCGTATGATTGCTACACAACACAGATCCCTGTGCTTCTCTGTTTACTAAAATAATTTAATGCTTAATTCTTTTTACGAAGTGAAAAAAATTCAAATTGTTTAACAAAGCCTTCAGATACAGTAGCTTTTTATGCAAAATAAATTCTGTAGACTGGTGGTAATATAATGTCAGTACAAATTTTAGCAAACTGCAGGTTGATCAGTTTCCCTGTTATTGTCCTTCCTAAATTGTCACCCATCCTAATTCCTTTATAAATCAGTTATTTCCTTTTCCTAGAGGTATAAATACAAGATCACACATGCATTTTTACCCTTCACACCTTCTTCCAGGATCAGAGCACACAGTAATGCGTTGGAGTCTCAGCCTAGAATGAAGTAGTGTTGCATTGTTTGAGGCACCTTCCTCCGCTGAGATGCTAATCCACAAGGCCTTGTGTGCTTGTTCCAGTGAGCCTTCAGGATCTCCTGAGGAATTCTCCCAGTACCCTGAGAAACATTTTTGATTGCGGTATTTTACTATATATACAAAATGACTGCCAACCTCTGCCTACTTAACAGACATCACTGCTCTTCAAAGTAGTTAATTTTATATAGAGTGCTTTGAGACATACGTGAGGGCTGTGAATATTCTTCATGCTATTCAAAGTTTTTCTGTAAAGGACATTATATCTGCAATAGTGCAAGTGTATGGTATATTTGAATTGAAAGAGTATAATAATAATGTGCCTTTGTGGCGGAGCCACCAAAGGACTCCGAGCAGTTGTACATAATTCCTTTAACAGCAATGTAGTTACTGTCTGTGCCTGTACCTTTAATTACACTGTTTGATTGTACAATGTCTAGTTACCTTTACAGCGCGGTTTCAACGTGATGACGTCATGCCGTTAGTCACGTGATGCCCCAGTGGCGGGAAGAACATGATGACGTCATGACGTCAGTCTTCTGACCAGAGGATCAGTCCTCGTGGAGCCCTCAAGGAGAGTAGACCTGTAATTGATGTGTTCTAGCAGTTTCCAGTTTAATCTTGTTTGGTTTCATTAAAGTTCATTAATTTAATTGCCTCAGTCGAACTCAGTCTTTTTGATAGGAACCTCCGTTCCTACATTGGTGACCCCGAATTCTACGAACGATTTTCCTGGAAGATTCGACATGGACACGAACGCCGTCACGCTGAAACTGCCACAGTTCTGGGAGCAACAACCAGACGCCTGGTTTATCCAGGCTGAAGCCCAGTTCGCCATTCGGAACATCATCACGGATCAGACCCGTTATTATTACGTGGTCGCCGCCCTCGACAGCGCAACTGCATCACAGATCATCAGCCTCCTCGGTAGTCCTCCTACTGACAGCAAGTCTGATGCAATTAAGGCACAGTTGCTTCAGGTTTTCGGGCTCTCGAAGTCGGAGCGCGCTTGCCGGCTCATCACGCTGCCCGGCCTCGGGGACTCCAAACCGTCCGAGCTCATGAGCCAAATGCTCACGCTCTTGGGTGCCGAACCGGAATGTTTCCTCTTCCGGGAGCTTTTCCTCTATCAAATGCCTGAACAGGTTCAAGCTGCCCTAGCCAGATCCGACATTACAGACTGCGCCGAGCTGGCGGCCAAAGCCGATAAGATTTTCACGGTTACCCAGCAGTGCTGCGCGGCCACGAGGCGCGCCCATCCCCCACAGACGCGGTTCCAGCTTCTACAGCGGGCTGGTGCTCCTACCATACCCGTTTTGGCGCGAAAGCATGATGCTGCCGTTCCCCCTGCAGTTTTTCACCCCAAAAAAAACCAAGAAAGCGCAGGCGGCGTCCCTGGCGATGGATGACGAAGTCTAAAGGGCGTTCCGCGGTGGCGATGGCTGTCGGTCCTATGTGGAAACTCCTTTATATCACCGATTCCCTCTCGGGCTGCCGTTTTCTTTGTGACACCGGGGGCGCAGTGTAGCATCCTACCTGCGTCGAAGCTCGACATGCAGACTGGGAACCTCAGTTTTTCCCCTCGTAGCGGCTAATGGCGCAGCCATTCGAACGTTCCGAAAGCGGCGGGTCGAAGTCTGTTTCGGCGGTCAGCGCTTCTTTTGGGAATTCGTCACGGCCACAGTCTCACAGGCTATCCTAGGGGCAGATTTTCTGTGTGCCAACAGCCTGCGAGTCGATGTCCGACACCGCCGGCTGATCAACGCGGCCACATTCCACTCGATTCCGTGCTACCACGGTACCTCCGTGTCGCGCTCCATTGCCTGTGCTTTCCCTCCTCTGGATGACTTCACGCGGCTCCTCGGGGAGTTTCCGGAGCTGACAAGGCCCACCTTCTCCTCTTTGGCGACGAAGCATGGTGTTGAACATCACATCACCACTACTGGCTCCCCGGTTGATGCGCGGGCTAGAAGGCTCGAACCTGGCAAGCTCGCGCCTGCGAAGGCGAAGTTCGACACGATGGAGCGGCTCGGGATCATTCGGCGATCCAAGAGTCCCTGGTCCTTGCCTCTCCACATTGTGCCGAAACCAGGCAGCGGCTGGCGGCCATGCGGTGACTACCGCCGCCTCAATGACGCCACCACTCCGGATTGGTACCCGATCCCGCATATCGAGGATTTCTCGGCCCATTTGGCGGGAAATTCTATCTTCTCTAAAGTCGACCTCGTCCGTGGATATCACCAGGTTCCAGTGCACCCACAAGACATCCCGAAAACTGCAGTCATCACCCCTTTTGGCCTCTTTGAGTTCCTGCGGATGCCGTTTGGCTTAAAGAACACAGCACAGGCGTTCCAGCGTTTAATGGACTCCGTTCTTCGAGACCTGCGTTTCATCTTCGTCTACCTTGACGACATTCTCATGGCCAGTGCCAGCAAGGAGGAGCACATCTCCCATTTGCGTTCCCTCTTTACGCGCCTCAGCCAACACGGTTTAATCATCAACCCGGCCAAGTGCCAGTTCGGCCTGCAACAGATTGATTTCCTGGGACATCGCATAACATCGGACGGCGCCGTCCCTTTGTTGACGAAGGTTGAAGCGGTTACCTCTTTCCCGCGGCCGTTGACAGTCAGGGCCTTGCAGGAGTTCCTGGGGATGGTCAACTTCTACCACCGTTTTGTCCCCAAGGTGGCTCAACTCGTGCAACCTTTGTTCACGGCCCTCAAGGGCAAGTCCGGTAAAGATCCAATCAGCTGGACAGCTAAGATGGTCCAGGCGTTCGGCGACACCAAGAACGCTTTGGCCAACGCAACCATGCTGGCGCACCCGCTTCCAGGTGCCACCATCGCCCTCACCACCGACGCGTCAGACTACGCCATCGGTGCAGTGCAAGAACAGTGGGTCAACAGCACGTGGCAACCGCTGGCGTTTTTCAGCCGTCAACTACGGAAGAATGAAAAAAAGTATAGCACCTTCGATCGGGAGCTACTGGCCCTTTTCCTCGCCATTCGCCATTTCCGGTTTTTATTGGAGGGGCGTCCCTTCACGGCTTTTGTCGACCACAAACCCCTTACGTTCGCCATGGCCAAGACCGCCGAACCGTGGTCCGCTCGTCAACAACGTCACTTGACGTTCATTTCCGAATTTACCACGGACATTCAACATGTGTCTGGTAAGGACAACCTGGTGGCGGATTGCCTCTCCCGTGCAACGGTCCACGCGGTGCACCTGGGAATCGACTACGCCCTCATGGCTGCAGATCAGGCCTGAGACTCGGGGGTCCAATCATATAGAACCGTTCCCTCTAGCTTCCAAGCAACCGACGTCATCTTCCAGGCCGCAGGCGCCACGCTCCTTTGCGACGTCTCCATGGGATTTCCTCGACCTATCGTGCCAGTCGCATGGCGCCGGAAGGTTTTTGATGCCATACGCGGGTTGTCGCACCCTGGGATGAAGGCTTCGCAACGGCTTATGTCGGCTAAGTTCGTCTGGAACGGTATGCACCTTGATGTCCGTGACTGGGCTAATACCTGCGTCGTATGCCAGAAGGCCAAAGTCCAGTGTCATGTCAAGGCTCCAGTGGCTGCATTCACTGTTCTGGAGCGCAGTTTCGACCTTGTGGGGCCGCTTCCGCCTTCTCAGGGTTATACTCATCTCCTCACCATAGTGGACCGCACCACTAGGTGGCCAGAGGCAATTCCTTTGGTTTCCACCACTTTGGCAGACTGAGCTTTCATCTCCTGTTGGGTTGCCCGTTTCGGGGTACCGGCGGACATCTCTTCTGACCGCGGGCCACAATTTTCCTCGGAGCTGTGGAACGCTGTGGCTCAGGGGCTCGGCACCAAACTTCATCGTACCACCGCCTATCATCCACAGGCGAACGGCCTTTGCGAGCGATTCCACAGGTCGCTTAAAGCCTCTCTTCGGGCCAGTCTTCAAGGTGCAGGATGGGTGGACAGACTTCCATGGGTCCTTTTGGGTCTTCGTACGGCGCCCAAAGACGACCTACAATCGTCTTCAACTGAACTCCTCTATGGCCAGCCGCTCCGTGTATCAGGGGATTTCCTCCCTTCTCCCACGGAGCCATGGTCCGCCTCCCAGCAATTCGTTCACCACCAGGACGCGGCCAGATGCTTCGCTCCGATACCTACGTCCAATCACGGTTTGCAGAACTCCTACTTGCCACCGGGACTGAAGAATGCGGAGTATGTATTCATCCGCCACGACGCTCATCGGGATCCGCTCAAGCCCCCTTACACTGGTCCTTTCCGCGTCATCGAACCAGGAGACAAATCCTTTTCGGCCGACGTCGGAGGGAAGCCGGATCACATCTCAGTGGACCGCTTGAAGCTGGCTCACCTGGACCTGGACCACCCTGCCATAGTCGCTCAACCACCCTAACGTGACCGACCGCCCGCAGCCGCCGCACCAGATCAACCAAAGCCGCCTGTCAACTCAACCGCGCTCGCCGCGCCTGCTCAACCACAACCGACTGCCAACTCGACCACCGGTCATCAACTTCCTCTACCAGGGTATCGAAGTCGATCGAATAGGCTTGTCAGGCCTCCTCCTCGCCTCACTTTTTCTGTTAAAGACAGTTCTGGGGGGGCGCATGTGCCGGAGCCACCAAAGGACTCAGAGCGGTTGTACATAATTCCTTTAACAGCAATGTAGTTACTGTCTGTGCCTGTACCTTTAATTACACTGTTTGACTGTACAATGTCTAGTTACCTTTACAGCGCGGTTTCAACGTGATGACATCATGCCGTTAGTCACGTGATGCCCCAATGGCAGGAAGAACGTCATGACGTCAGTCTTCTGACCAGAGGATCAGTCCTCGTAGAGCCCTCAAGGAGAGTAGACCTGTAATTGATGTGTTCTAGCAGTTTCCAGTTTAAACTTGTTTCGTTTCATTAAAGTTCATTATTTTAATTGCCTGAGTCGAACTCTGTCTTTTTGATAGGAACCTCCGTTCCTACACCTTCACTTTTAAAAGCATAGAGCATTTTATAATTAAATTGGCATTGGGTAAACTCAACAAGCGGGGGGGGAAAAAATCGGGACCCAGAGGATATGGGATACCACTCCAGCAACTAATAGTGCTGGACGCACGTAGTACGAATTCTCCATTCATCCAAACTGGAGCGCTTGGAAAATTGTTTTGTCCACAGACTCTTTGGAGTGCTCTTCTTAGAAATTGCAGTGACTTTATTCCCATAAGAGGCATCATTGTCAATCATCTGTAACGATATACATAAAAGTATATTTATGGGTCTTCAAAGATTATCATTTGTGAACCCATGTTCTTAAAGACTAATGGATTTGATTTGTTTTTCTCTTTCCACTTCACATTTGTATAATGCAGATACAAAATGACAGTGAACATTAACACAAAATGTGATCTTGGCATTGATGTGAAGAAATCTTGCCATGTGCATGTTTGATACTTGTACAGATCGAATTTGGATCTTCACATTCAGATATAAGGACCGCTTCTATTTTTCAACTGCTGAGAGCTGTTTGTGCCTTTGTTGATTGTGGGCCTTCTTGAGTCTAGCTACCTTTTAAGACCAAATTCTGTAGACTCTTTCATTACATATTTTTTGATGCTACAATGATGTTGGAAAGTTTTCACAAATATAGTTTCCTAATTAATTTAACTGGGAAAGCCATTTCTGTTAAGAGATTAGTTAGGTATATTACTTTCATTCTTCATGCCAGAAATAACTATGTTTAGCTTGTTAATATAGATCAATTGGTTAATTTCTTGTTATAAAAGTGATAAATTATCATTATCTCCTTCAAATTTATTTTAGATGATACAAGTCCAAAAGAGATATTTAATGGGGATTATGGTAATTTAGCATATTTCTGATAGATTTACCATGCGTACAACACACTGGGGGTGATTTTGCCAGTGGGGAGCTTTTGGAGGCGGGACTCCCACTTGTCGGGTTTCAGTCCCGCCTCCATCAACTTCTGGCCAACCCACGCTATTTTCCCTTGATTGATCTTGTTAAGCCCGCCCAGCGGGTTTAGCAGGCCAATTAAGGGAAAGCTGGTTACAGAGAACGTCAACATATGACGTTTCATCTGTCAAAAATTGTGAAGCTGTCAAACAGTGACATTCTCTGTAGTTTGATGAGGTCTTAAATTCAAGACCTCATCAAACTTCTTTCTTTTGCAGAAATGAGATGGTTGTTGCATTGGAGAATGCAACGGCCATCTGTCATCTCTACCGCGGAGGTGCGAGACTCTCCGCACACACACCGACTGAAGCCTGCAGGAAGAAACAAAGGTAAGTACACTTTTTCTAACACTTTGCACTTACCTCAGATACTCACCTCTCCACATTTGCACCCATCACTCACCTCCACAGCACACTTTTGGACCCCTCCAACCCCCGCAGACCCACTACTCGTCTTGCTGACCTGGTGTGTTTTGGAGCCTTTGGGAAGCCCGCACTTGTGAGGGCAAAAAGGGGATAATCCTATTTTCTGCCTGTTAACTACCTGTTAACGGGTAGTTAATTGGCTTTAATCCCTTCCCGCCTCCAAGGAGACGGGACCCGGCGGCGGATGGCTACCCACCTCCTGGCAAGTTGGCATGGGGGCGGGTTGGGCACCCGCCCCCAAATTCTGCCATAATTCTGCCATTTTCCCGGCAGTCCCGCCTCCCCAGGGCTGGCAAAATCACCCCCTATATCTAGGGATCAGTCACAGGTATCAGCCATGGCTTAGTGGGTAGCAATCTTGCCTCTGAGTCAGATGATTTTGGGTTCAAGTCCCAATCCGTGGACTTGAGCACAAAATCTAGGCTGTCAGTCCAGTGCAGTACTGAGGACGTGCTGCACTGTCGGAGATGATGGGCTGGATTTTATGAATGGAGACGTGTTGGAGGCGAGACTGCTGCTTGCCGGGTCTCAGTCCTGCCTCCATCAGTCTCTGGCCAACCAGCAGGATCTTTCCCTGATTGACCTTGTTAAGCCCGCCCGGCGAGCTCAGAAGGCCAATTAGGGGGAAGTCAGTGACAGGGGAAGTCAGTGACAGAGCACGTCAACGTATGACGCGTCATCTGTCAAGAATTTTTGAAAGAAGAAATGTCATCGTTTGGCAGCTCTGTGAAGCTGTCAAACACAGATATTCTGTGTAGTTTGATGAGACCTTGTGTTCAGGACTCATCAAACCTTTCTACTTTGCAGAAATGAGATGACTGTTGGATCGGAGGATGCAACAGCCTGTCTGTGATCTCTACAATGGAGATGTCGGGACTCCGGCTCCACAGCGGCTGAAGGCTGTAGGCAGAAACAAAGTTAAGTTAACATTTTCTAACATTTTACACTCACCTCACATACTTACCACTCCACACTTGCACCCATCACTCACCTCTGCATCACACTTTCAGACCCCTCCGACCCCCGCAGACCTCCTACTCGGTTCCTATACCCTGGCGGGGTTCCCCCAGGTCTGGAAGCCCGCACTTCAGAACGAAAAATGGGGATAATCCTAACAGGCAGTGAATAGGCTTTAATCCCTTCCCGCCTCCAAGGAGATGGGACCCGGGACAGGACGGCTTCCCGCCTCCTGGCAAGACGGCATGGAGGCGGGTTGGGGGCGGGTTTGCCACCCGCCCCCAAATTCTGCAACTTTCCCGGCAGTCCCGCCTCCATACCCGCCTCCTCGGGGCTGAGAAAATCCAGCCCAATGTCTTTCGGATGAGACATTAAACTGAGGCCACGTTTACCCTCTTAGGTAGACGTAAAAGATCCCATGGCACTATTTTGAAGAAGAGCAGGGGAGTTCTCCCCGTTGTCCTGGACATTATATATCCCTCAACTAACGCCTTTTTAAAAAAAAAAAAAAAGACTCTGGCTATTATCTCATTGCTGTTTGAGTGACTTTGCTGTGCGCAAATTGGCTGCCATGTTTACTACATTACAACAGTGACTACACTTCAAAAGTATTTCATTGGTTGCACAGCGCTTTGGGACTTCCTGAGATTGTGAAAGGCACTATATAAATGCAAGTATAAATCCAATATTTGCACAGGTCAACCAACCCAATGGTTTACACTTCTGTTAGAAGGAAGGTCATGTTAAGCGTTCATCCACGTGATGTTTCAGGAGTTTTTATTTAGGACAAATTTTAGGTCGTTTATATCATATTAAATAAAATTCAGCACCACACTTAAAGCCACAGAGTATATGAGCTTTTGGGATTGCAAATTAAACCTAGCTGACTTGGCTAGAGAAGTGCTTCTGGCATACCGCGTCATCTTGAGACAGTGGAGATTCAAAAGATGTTCCAGTAAATATCATACGTAATATGTTGGAACATCCACATTCATGTGAGCCCAGCAGGGATAGCTGCCAGGGAAACCCACACCGAGGATGGTGCTAGCCAGTTTGGTGTTAGCTCAGTCTCTGGACACGGAGAGCTGGGATAGGGCCAAAGGTCAAGCTAGCTCAGAAAAGACAGCCCATCTGCAGTAATCTGGAATGGAAGTTAGACACACTGGCTAAGAACTCACTTTCTAAGGTTAAGGCCGACTAGTTTGAGATTTACTAGTCAGTTAAGTGAGAGTGGCTTCTTAATGGGGAATACATTAATGGGCATGATTTTTTATTTCCTGTTATGACGAGCATTATGAAGTAGATTCAAAGTCACAGTAAATGTTATTCTGTTCATTCACATATTGCATGTAAAATAAATTAGTTTATTGATTTACAATTATCTTTGTCTCACTCGAGTGCTGACCAGCAAGCCTTCGGGAAAATAGTAGGAATCGACATGAAGGTACGTGCAATAATACAGAATCCAGTGCACACAACAAGGGTTACTTTGGCATTCCTGAGGTCATGAAAGGCACTATATAAATGCAAGTCTTTCTTTTCTTCTTTAAAGGTAAACTCCTGATTGTAGGGGATGCATGGTCTACCTATGGGAGACACTGCTGCCTTTGAATCTGAGAATATCCAGCGCAGATCCGAAGTCTGTTAATATTATCAACAGTAATTTTGTTTGCAAAGCTGCACTGTGACATATATAAATAGGTTGTTGCCAGCGTGTTTAAGGTTATGGAAACCACGTGAAAGTTTGACTTGGAACGTCAAATACCGGGGTAGCTTCATTCATTTTCTTTTATTCTTGTTTTAGGATTGGATATCCCTGTGGTGTTTGGCATACGAGCATAACAATGAGGATCAGGTGCCATCACGACTGGGTCTAGCATGGCTCATTCCTCTTTGGGTTGACCGAGACCCTGAGGTATGTAGATTTTGTTGCTTATGTTTTTAATAGTTATCCATTTTGGTGTAATGCTGGGTCAGTGCTTATGTTCCGCTTTTCTTTTGTGCTCATTCTGTATAGTTTCATAGGCTAAGCAGCGTTAACCTTTTCAGTAGCTCCCACTGGAGCCCTATACAAGCTAAATTTACACTGCACATCCCCATACAGAGTTTGTTTGGTTCTGCACTTACTTCTCCACACTGGCTAGATTTGCTCATTAGTCCACACCCTTTAAGGCAAGTGAACCCACTATTATTTTAAGTGCAGCATAGTGTTCAAGTCACAATACCAGCTGCTTGGAAAGGTGAAATTGCACCCTAAGCTCTTGAGAGTAATTTTCACCTTGGTAAGCACCATGGCTGATAAATAGATTATAGCATTCACAGTTCCGAGTACTAATTAACAAAAAACATGCTACAAATCAGATTTATAAAAGTGTGTTTTAGTTCATGTATTCACAAAGATATGACTGTATATTTGTTTTCTTCCTGAGGAAGCGAGTCCCTTCATTACCATATGTCCACATGTGCTACTACTGAAATATGATATTAAGTTGGTAATCTCTTCACTAATGTTATTGCTTCCTGAGAAGCTTTCTCTTTTAGCTCAGTATTATTTATTAGCCTGATCTGTTTTAGAAACATAGAGGATAGAAGTAGGAGTAGGCCATTCGGCCCCTCGAGCCTGCTCCGCCATTCAATGCGATCATGGGTGATCATCCAATTTCAGTACCCGGTCCCTGCTTTCTCCCCATACCCCTGGATCCCTTTAGCCTTAAGAAATGTATCCAACTCCTTCTTGAATATATTTAATGAATTGGCTTCTACTGCCTTCTGTGGTAGAGAATTCCACAGGTTCACCACTCTCTGGGTGAAGAGATTCCTCCTCATTTCTGTCCTAAATGGCCTACCCCTTTTCCTTAGACTGTGACCCCTGGTTCTGGACTCCTCGACCATCGGCAGCATCCTTCCTGCATCTAGTCTGTCCAGTCCTGTCAGAATTTCATAAGTTTCAATGAGATCCCCTCTCATTCTTCTAAACTCCAGCGAGTACAAGCCCAATCGTCCCAATCTCGCCTCGTACGTCATTCCTGCCATCCCAGGTATCAGCCTGGTGAATCTTCGCTGAACTCCTTCCATGGCAAGAACATCCTTCCTCAGATAAGGTGACCAAAACTGCACACAATACTCAAGATGTTGTCTCACCAAGGCCCTGTACAACTGCAGCAAGACATCCTTGTTCCTGTACTGAAACCCTCTCGCTACGAAGGCCAACATATCATTTGCCTTCTTAACCGCCTGCTGCACCTGCATGCTTACCTTCAGCGACTGGTGCACAAGGACACCCAGGTCTCGTTGCACTTCTCCTCCTCCCAATCTATTGCCATTCAGATAATAATCTGCCTTCCTGTTTTTGCCACCAAAGTGGATAACCTCACATTTATCCATGTTATATTGCATCTGCCATGCTTTTGCCCAGTCACCCAACCTGTCCAAATCATCCTGGAGTTTCTCGGCATCCTCCTCACAGCACACACGCCCACCCAGCTTTGTGTCGTCTGCAAATTTGGAGATATTGCATCTAGTTCCCTTGTCTAGATCATTAATATATATTGTGAATAGCTGGGGTCCAAGGACCGATCCCTGCGGTACCCCACTAGTCACTGCCTGCCACTCGGAAAAAGACTCGCTTATTCCAACTCTTTGCTTTCTGTCTGCCAACCAGTTCTCTATCCAAGTCAATACCTTACCCCCAATCCCATGTGCCTTAACTTTACACGCTAATCTCTTATGCGGGACCTTGTCAAAAGCCTTCTGAAAGTCCAAATACACCACATCCACTGGTTTTCCCTTACCTATTTTACCAGTTACACCCTCAAAAAATTCCAGTAGATTAGTCAAGCACGATTTACCTTTTGTAAACCCATGTTGACTTTGTCCGATTCTGTCACTGTTTTCCAAGTGTTCTGCTATTACATCTTTGATAATGGACTCTAGCATTTTCCCCACTACCGATGTCAGGCTTACCGGTCTGTAATTACCCATTTTCTCTCTACCGCCTTTTTTGAATAGTGGGGTAACATTAGCTACCCTCCAATCCATGGGTACTGTTCCAGATTCCATCGAATGTTTGAAGATGATCAGCAATGCATCTACTATTTCTAGGGCCACTTCCTTAAGTACCCTAGGATGTAGATTATCAGGCCCTGGGGATTCATCCGCCTTTAATCCCATCAATTTCCCTAACACCATTTCCCTACAAATACTGATTTCCTTCAGTTCCTCCCTTTCATCAGACCCTATGTTCCCCGACGTCTCTGGGAGGTTATTTGTGTCCTCCTTTGTGAAGACAGAACCAAAATATGTATTTAATTGGTCAGCCATTTCTTTGTTCCCCATTATAAATTCCCCTGATTCTGACTGCAAGGGACCTATGCTTGACTTCACCAATCTTTTTCTCTTCACATATCTATAAAAGCTTTTACAGTCAGTTTTTATGTTCCCTGCAAGCTTACTCTCATATTCAATTTTCCCCTTCTTAATTAATCCCTTTGTCCTCCTTTGAATCCTAAACTGCTCCCAATTCTCAGGTTTACTGCTTTTTCTGGCCAATTTATATGTCCTCTCCTTGGATCTTATGCTATCCCCAATTTCCCTTGTTAGCCACGGTTGAGTCACCTTTTTTGTTTTATTTTTATGCCAAACTGGGATGAACAAATTCTGTAGTTCATCCATGCGGTCTTTGAATGTTTGCCATTGCCTATCCACCATCAACCCTTTGAGTGACATTCCCCAATCAATCCTACCCAACTCGCGCCTCAGACCTGTATAAAATAGTTTATATTCCTTTGTTTCAAGCACATTTTTAACTTTATTGCCAAAAAAGGCACAGATCTGAATGTATTTTCTGTTCATGTCACTCTGGAAGTATGGTTCTACATTTGAAATATAAAATGTGTGTGTTATGTCAGTGATAAGATCAACATTTATTGTAATTTTGTTCAGTGTCCAAAATATGTACTAGTTTCTGTTCAAATTGTCTCAGGTCCGTTTTGGCAGTTTGGGTATTGGATCAGCACTGACATTGGTTGAAAATGGCTGCATTGCACTGGCAGCCAGCTGTCAAAACATTTCTGGAGGATTATGGGGCACAGTGCTAAATATCCTTCTGGACCAATCTGAGTGCAGTATGGTTCGCAAAGAGGTGAGTAATGCTTCTAAATAATGTAGTGGATTTCCGTGCTATGATTCAGCTTCCTCCCAACCGAAGTGATGGCGCTCGCCGCTGACCTCGAAGAAAGCTGCCCACAAAGTTCTAGCAATCTCTGTGACATTGGTTTCACCTTTCCCAATGTTACTTTCATTCTGTGTCACCTATTGGGGATCTCACAGACAGCAAGCCACGAAGTAAAAAGCACTGATTATCCTTCAATTTTTAATCATTTTACAGAGAGTGAAATAAAGATTGGGACATACACATAGTATTAAGGTAGATGTTGAAATATTATAAACAAACTTTAAAAAATATAAAATCATGGCATTTTTATCATGTAGGAAATATAAAATTAGTTTTTTAAGGCCAGAGTGGTTGTTCAGTAATTATGACCTAGTACGCCATTAAAAAGTCAGTTACACCTTATTAAACGAGGCTTAACTTTTTTAAAGGATTTTACAGTGATAAAAGAGCGTAAAAAGCTGAAGTTCATATCAATTCATTGATTCTGTGTTGATTGCATCTGCGAGACTGTAACAGCACACCCTGTGGAGTAGCAGGGTATCACTGACAGCAACTTCAGGATTTCCGCGTTTAAATGCGCATGTGCGGACTCCAGACGTTTGCTATCCGTTTTACAGAGTAATGATGGAGAACACTGACAGTTTTGCTGTCACTGCAATCGCAAATTCTGGGCCAATATGTTTGGAATTCAAAATTGAGGAAGTGATGTCAGACCCCAGTTGGAGCACTGCATTCAGTTTTGGGCACCAAACCTCAGGAAACATATTGTACTAGACGTGCTCCAATCTAGTTATCCAGCAAGTTAAACACTTATTCAAAATAATTCCTCGTGAAGCTGTTTGCTGTTTGAAGCTTTACTTGAACAAATTTGTGAAACTGTAAACAAAGACAAAGTATGTTTTGTACATAAACTGAGTACTATACATTCGATATTACATAAGAAGTAAATATGTTTACAACAGTAGAATAGACTAATTGTATAACTAACTAACATTTGGACTAACTTCCGTAACTATCAAATATTAACCTTTTATAAACAGTGTTATCAAAATACTACTCTGACAACATCAACTTTACAATCACATCGGCAATTATCATAAACTATGGAAGCAAACATTTTGCACAGTACCTTTCCATTTTTGTGCACACTTTCATGTATAAATGAAATGATCTTTTCTACTATCCCCTGTTTTCTCAACACTGCATGGATTTTGGCATCTGTAGATAAATAACAAACATGAGGAAACATTTTTTTTTTTTTTTTTTTTTGCAGAGTGTTGTTGTGATCTGGAATGCACTGGTTCCAAGGGTGGTGGAAGCAGATGCAGTAGTAACATGCAAGAGAGAGTTGGATAAATACTTGAGAATAAAATTACAGGGCTATGGGTAAAGAGCGGGGGAGTGGGACTAGTTGGATAGCTCCACCAAAGAGCCGGCACAGGTACAATGGGTTGAATGGCCTCCTTCCGTGCTGTATCATACAAATACAGGTAGACTATCCTTTATCCGAAAACCTCGGGACCAGCCGTGTTTCGGTTTTCGGAAAATTTCGGCTTTCGGAAGGTGAGCGAAAACACTTCGGTTTTCAGAGTAATTCGGTTTTCGGGAGTGCGGATAAAGGATACACTATCCCTTATCCGAAAGGGTGGGGGTCGGCGGGGGTCGTGGTCGGCGGTGGGGGTCGGCAAGGGTGGGGGTCGGCGGGGGTCGGGGTCGTGCGCACGACTTACGCTGAGCGAAAACACTTCGGTTTTCAGATTAATTCGGTTTTCGGGAGTGCGGATAAAGGATACACTATCCCTTATCCGAAAGGGTGGGGGTCGGCGGACCTTATGAATACCTGAGTGGGATAAATAAAGACTATAAATACTGTAGTTACAGGGGGGGTCGGGGTCAGCGGGGGTCGGGGTCGGCGGGGGGTCGGCGGGGGTCGGGGTCATGCGCACGACTTACGCTGAACGATTTCGGTTTTCAGAAGTGCGGAAAAATGCTACACTATCCCTTATCCGGCTAAGCCTGCAATCTCCTACCCAGGAGGGAACTCAGTGACACTCTGCCCTGCTCAGCGTAAGTCGTGCGCCACTCTGGTCATGTCGTGCGCATGACTTACGCTGACCGAAAAAACCTTCGGTTTTTAGAGGGTTTCGGTTTTCGGAAGTTCGGATAAAGGGTAGTCTACCTGTATTATGCTAACAAACAAAGATACTCACAGATATTGCACTTGGCCTAACATAGAAGATCAGATTACATTGGATTGTGAATCCCTCATGGAATTCTCCATTACTCAAGCCAGGTACTTCCTGGGATTCTACTTCCTGGGTCACGCAGGAAGAAAGGTAGGAAGGTCAAATGACCTCTGCTTCATACAAACACACTGCTAACACAATAACCACCACCAGAGGGTGCTATCTGCATGTAAAAATTTCCAGAACACTCCCCGTCTGAGGTCATAAACGACTCCACATAGTCCGAACTCTACTTGTCACTGGACTCCTCTGGCGACAAAAGAACCACCACCTCAGAGACAGTCCGTCGGTGTCGATGATAGGATGCAGCTTCCTGTGAGGGGGTAGGTTGCGTTCTGCTACGCACAGTTCCAATCTGGGTAAGGTGAGGGCTGGCTGGGGCGCCAACTTGCCTCTTTCAAAGACAAAGCCGATTTTGCTTTGTTTTTCTTGAGTGGTGACCTTCAGATAAGCCACACTTACAATGGCCTTAGCGGATGCGTCTGCAAAGACGCAAAGCTCTTTGAATTGGGCATTTAAGGGAGGGAAAAACGAATAGCAGCGAGGTATTCGGATCTCTTGTAAGTGTTGGAGTGAGTCTCTCCATCTGTCCCACTCTGCTTCCATCTCTTCGCAGAGAGGTGAATCCCACTCTTCAGCGTGTGTGGAGAGTTCCCTGAGGAGCAGCCTGCCTTGTATGGTGACAGGGGCTAAGAAGCCGAGAGGGTCGTATAGGCTGTTGACTGTAGAGAGCACTCCTCTACGTGTGAAGGGTTTCCTGGCATCTAAGACTTGGAACGTGAACGTGTCTGTTGCTATGTTCCAAGACACTCCTAGGCTATGCTGTAGGGGGAGGTCATCAGCGAAGAGGTCTAGGTCCTTGACGTCCTTAGCACGATCTTCAGGGGGGTATGCCTCCATCACTGCTGGTCTGTTAGAGGCTATCTTATGCAGCCTGAGGTTGGATAGTGCAAGTAGTTCCTGAGCTCGTCTGAGGGTACTGATGGCCTCTGCTTCGGTCGGGAATGACTTCAGTGCGTCGTCGACATAGAACTCTTGTTCGATGAACCCTCTCACATCACTGCCAAAGTCGTCGTCTTCCTTGGCAGCCCTCCTTAGTCCGTATATGGCGACAGCAGGGGACGGGTTATTCCCGAAGACATGGACACGCATTCTGGAGTCCACAATGTCTCTATTGGGGTCATTGTCCCGATACCACAGGAAGCGGAGGAAGTCTCTGTGGTCTTCTCTCACCACGAAGCAATGAAACATGTGCTGGATATCGGCAGTGATGGCGACGGGCTCTTTCCTGAATCTCATGAGCACTCCCAAGAGGCTGTTGTTAAGATCGGGCCCTGTGAGGAGTACGTTGTTGAGAGAGACTCCCTGATATGGTGCATTGGAGTCAAACACCACGCGGATCTGTTCCGGCTTTTTGGGGTGATAGACTCCGAAGGAAGGGAGGTACCAACACTCTTGGCCTTCCTGGAGTGGAGGAGCTATCTCTGCATGATCGTTGACAAGCATTTTCTTGACACATTTTAGGAAGTGTGCTTTCATCTTTTCAGATTCCTGGCGACGTCCTACAGGGTACACATTAACGAGGCATATCTTGGAGCATGCTCTTGCGCTCACTCCTTCTCCACACACCTCGGTGCACCTAGATGTAATCTCCGGACCGGCAGCTCCCTCTCTCTCCCCGCCATGCTCTGAGGCGGGAGGAGGCGACTCTGACTTCCAAGGAGCTGGGCCTGGGTGTAGTGCTGAAATGTGCCAATCACTTTCACATTCAGTGCATTTTGCATCTACCTTGCAGTTCTTGGCGAGATGGCTCGTGGACGAGCAGCAATTGAAACATATAGGGTTCTCTGAGATATTGTTTCCGATCTTCCAGGGACATCTCCCTGAAGCCTCTGCATTTCTTTAAAGGATGGGGCTTGTTGTGGATAGGGCATTGTCTGCTCATATCCTCAGGTTTCTTCTGAACCTTTGTGTGCTCAGTTGAGGACACTTGCATTTTGTGGACAGATATTGGTGACTTTCCATGTCTGTCGAACTTGTCTCTTCTGGCAAGTGCTGGGTGGGAGGAGAAGAAGTTGAAGCTGGGGTCGTTCCTGGCTTTGGCTTCTTTACGGATGAATTTGACAAACGCAGAGAATGGTGGGAACGCCACGTTGTGCTTTAGCTTGAACTTTAATCCAAACGTTATCCACTTCTCCTGCAGGTTAAATGGAAGCTTCTCAATGATGGGACTTACCCCTCTGGAAGCGTCTAAGTATGATAGACTGGGTAGGTAGCCGTCCTGCTTTGCGGCTTCGAGTTCCGACAGCAGATCTCCAAGGTCGCGGAGCTTCTGGGGTTCCTTACTCGTCAACCTCGGAATGTTCTCCAACCTGTCAAAGAGAGCCCTTGCAATGACTTCAGGCGAGCCGTAGCTTTCTTCCAGCCTCGCCCAAGCCATCTTCAACCCCTCTGGCAGCTGTCCCACATTGGCCGCTTTTATCCTGCAGGCCTGTCCGACGGACTCTGGGCTGAGCCATTTGATAAGGAGGCCGAGCTCCTCTCCTGCCGACAGGCCTAAGCCCGATATGGCATCGTGGAAGCAGGACTTCCAAGCCCGATAATTCTCTGGCCTGTCATCGAACTTGGTTAACCCTGTAGTCACCAGCTGGGTGCGTGCAAGGTATTTAGCAAGGTCGTAGGTGCTGGGACCTGTGCCAGGGTTGCCTTGGCTAGGGGCTCTGTTGGGGTTCTCAAGGAAACGAGAGGGGATTTGCTGCTGACTTTCTCTATTCAGCATTCTATTCCTCTGCACCGTGTCTTCCGTTCTGCTGCGGTCGACTCTGCGGCTTGAGGCACACCGTCTGCTTTGACCTTGGTTGGCAACTTGGGGCATGTTATACGAAGTGCTTGCGTCTGTAGAGATGTGCGGGCCTTCATCCCTTTCCCCTGTAAACTGTATGTCGGCATGGTCGCTCACGTAATCTATGGTGCGCTGTCGTGGACTCTGCCACGAAACGGGAATTAAAGGTTTGTAAGCTGTCTCGGGATCAGCTCCCTCCAAAATTGCCTCGAATACTTGTGTCTCAGCTAATGCAGCATCTATCTCTTTTTGTTGCTGCAGAGCGTCTAATGTGGCTTGGAGACGGGCCTGTTCAGCTTAGCGTTCAACTTGGTGACGGGCCTGTTCAGCCTGGCGTTCGACTTGGTGACGGGCCTGTTTGGCTTGGAATTCAGCTTGGAGTTGGGCCTGTTCGGCTTGGGATTCAGCTTGGAGACAGGCCTGTTCGGCTTGGAGTCGGGCCTGTTCGGCTTGGGATTCAGCTTGGAGACGCGCCTGTCTTACTTTTATTTCTATTTCACTGTTCGCATGCGCAGCTCTGGCTTGAGCTGCCACTAGCTTAGCCCGTACTCTGGCGATGGCCACGCTTACTCTAGAACCACCTGATGACCGTGAACCAGCTTGCGATCTGACGTAACCAGAGCTTATAGACCGATTGTCACTTTCTACAGTTTCGTCTGCCCGTTTAAGGTCTTCCCCTCGCTGCAAAGCATTTTCGTTATTATCTTCTGACATGTTGATGTGAGGTAGGTGTGCTCTACGAGTTTAAGGCTTACACTGGGTTCATCCTGCTCCGCTCTTCACAGCTAGCCGTATTGCTATCTTTTCACTGTACTGGCCGCGCTAGACGTGCTCCTATCTAGTTATCCAGCATGTTAAACACTTATTCAAAATAATTCCTCGTGAAGCCGTTTGCTGTTTGAAGCTTTACTTGAACAAATTTGTGAAACTGTAAACAAAGACAAAGTATGTTTTGTACATAAACTGAGTACTATACATTCGATATTACATAAGATATAAACATATTTACAACAGTAGAATAGACTAATTGTATAACTAACTAACATTTGGACTAACTTCCGTAACTATCAAATATTAACCTTTTATAAACATAGTGTTATCAAAATACTACTCTGACAATGTTACTATTATGCTAACAAACAAAGATACTCACAGATATTGCGCTTGGCCTAACATAGAACAGATTACATTGGATTGTGAATCCCTCATGGAATTTTCCATTACTCAAGCCAGGTTCTTCCTGGGATTCTACTTCCTGTGTCACACAGGAAGAAAGGTAGGAAGGTCAAATGACCCCTCACACAGGAAGAAAGGTAGAAAGATCAAATGACCTCTGCTTCATACAAACACACTGCTAACACAATAACCACCACTAGAGGGTGCTATCTGCACGTAAAAGTGTCCAGAACACATATATTGACCTTTGGAAGGGATACAGCAACAGATTCATCGGAGTAATACCGGGGCTTAAAGGTTAAATTATGAGGACAAATTGCACAAACGTGGCTTGTATTCTCTTCAGTTTAGAAGGTTGAGGAATGATCTAATTGAAGTATTTAAAATGATTAAAGGATTCGATACAGTAGATACAGAGAAACTATTTCCACTGCTGAGGGAATCCAGAACAAAGGGGCATAATCTTAAAATTATAGCTGGGCTATTTAAGGGTAAAATCAGGAAGCACTTTTTCACACAAAAGGTAGTAGGAAATCTGGAACTCCCTCAAAAGGTTGTGGAGGCTGGGTCAATTTAAATTTTCAAAACCGAGATCGATAGATTTTTGCTAGGTAAATGATATCAATGAATTAAAGGTGGGTAATTGGAACTGAGGTACAGATCAGCCATGATCTAATTGAATGGCGAAACAGGCTCAAGGGGCTGAATGACCCACTCGTGTTCCTATATCATACCTTACGAATCAATTAGAATTCCTTGAAGTAATCAAATTGGGGCTGAGGATTACACAACCAATGTGAAGAAGCTGGATTTTTAGAAGGAATTTGATGAAGTTGCATATCTGAACTTTTTTTTTAATGGTAAAGTTGCATGAAGTTCAGGACAAGTTAGGTAGCTGAATTAAAAACAGGTTTAACTAAAAACAGACATGTTTAAATGGCCAACACTAATTTTGGGACAAAAGTTCCATGGAGGTCTTTTGCGGGCCATCTGCTGATTGCACTGTTTTTAAGCTATAGAAAGGAGGGTGGTTTTAGTAAGACTGGTCTATTCAATAATCTCATTAAACTAGGTGGCCAAAAGACTTTTGGAAAGAGTAATACCATTCAAAGGGATCCAGTAAGTTGCTGAGAAATGCCCCAAATTAATTTTAATGTGAAAAAATACAACATACAGGATAATCAACAAGGCTAACCTAGTGAAATGCCTTTCGGAGCATTTGACTACAAGTAAAAGCAGGCTATTTAGCATGATATAAGTCATTAGTTTTACCATATTTAAATATTTTGTGGAACTTTGAGCCTCATACCTTTTTTAAAAAGACTATGGGCTGGAATATGTGGCAGTGAACTAACAGCGTTTGCTGTTTGCATGCGCATCTAAATCGTGAAGTTGCGTTCAGTCATTCACTGCTCTGATACTGGCTGCGCTGTGGCCACCATCCCCCGCCCAGAGCCATCAATCCGTGTAATCAATGAAACTAACGAAAAGTTGTGCTATTCCGCGGTAATATTGCTGTTACATACCCAATTAAATTTTAGGCTTTGTTGGATTAGGTGTAACTGGGGTTTTAACAATGTTATGGCCCTGAAAACCTAATTTAAATTTTGTGGAGTATCAAATTTCTCCATTATAATAAAAATTACAATTTTTAAGAAACTTTTTTTTAAAGTTTGTTCATGATTATTTCAGGTTCTACGTTATCCCTATGTGAGAGCCCCAATCTTGCTCTCTGTAACATTTTTAAAAAGTGGGGTTAAAAGCAGGTTCTCATTCCTGCTTCCCTGTCTGTGAGAATTCTGCAGTGGGATTGGCTGCTTCGACAGCTTATTGACGTCACAGCAGATCGCGTTAAGGATTCCCCATTATAAACTAAAATCACACGGCAAACTTCTCGCCACAGAGATCACAAGATCTCTGTGGGCAGCTATCTTCAGGGCCAGTGGTGAGCATCTTTGCTTCACCGCTGACTGCAAAATTGATTTGTTGAGAGTCAAAGAAAACTGACAGGGATGGATCAAAGTGTTTACTTATAAAGACAGCCTGAAAGATTGATCTTCTAACTGGACTAAAGAAAGATCAAGACGATCATGATACAGGTCTTTAAAATGCTAAAAGGCATGGGCATTATGGTTGGAGTTAGATTATTTAGCTTAAACTATGACCCAAGGGCACAAATACAACATTGTTTTGCCTCAAGTAAGACAAGACATTATGAGCAATTTCTCTTGGCAGGGAGTGATAGATAACATGGAATACATTTACATCAAGAGCAGTTAATCTGTGTTGATTAACTACTTTAAAGGAGTAATTAAAGTGGTAAAAGCAGAAAGTGCTGGAAATACTCAGCAGGTCAGGCAGCATCTGTGGAGAGAGAAACAGAGTTACCGTTTCAGGTCGATGACCTTTCGTCAGAACTGGAAAAAGTTAGAGATGTAACAGGTTTTAAGCAAGGGCAGAGAGAGAGGAGAGGAAAGAACAAAAGGGAATGTCTGTGACAGGCTGGAAGGCAGGAGAGATTAAAAGACAAAAGGGATGATGATGCAAGGCAGAAGGAAATGGTAATGGGACAAGTAAAGAAACAAAAGATGGGTCTAGAAGAGGTGTAAATGGGAATAGCAGAATAATCAACAGCTGTCATCCAAAAAAATGGGGGTAGAGGTTATGATCTGAAATTGTTGAACTCAACAAGGCTGTAAAGTGCCTAATCGAAAGATGAGGTGCTATTCCTCGAGCTTACATTGAGCTTCATTGGAACAGTGTAGGAGATTGAGGACAGAGAGGTGGGAGTGGAGCGGAGAATTGAAGTGACAGGCAACCGCAAGATCGGAGTCACGCTTGGGGCGTGGCCAGTTTTGTGGGCGGGGCCTGATCTGGATAGATTGAACCTTGAACCAGCGTAAAATATCGTCGAAAACATGAATGTAAGTGGTTTTGGGCATAACACACTTGCGTTTAAAATTCCCCGATCTTTTGCGCTGGTTTGGCCAATACCACCTGGATTATAATGATATTACAGGTGGAAACTCGACCCCCACAAATATTTTCACTTGCTGCTGATAATTATTCATTCAGTATCCTCCTCAGAGTACTATAGGGTTGTTGAACTAGCATCAGATCATGTGCTGGGGAAACTGCATGAGGGTCAATATGCTTCATGACATTTTTGACATCTGTGTGTACAGAGTTCAGATGATGTAGATCCTCATATCACCCCAGCTTTCACATGGTATTGTGCATGATTTTTACCAGCCAGGAACAGTATTGTCTATTTTCTGTCTCCCATTTCATGGATTATTGGCAGTTTCCTAGTTTGCTGCTGCTTATTTCTTCTAATATACATATTCTGTATAGCTAAAATTTTGTTGTTTATAATATTTTTCACAGTTAAGCATTTTAAGTTTTTTTTTTAAATAGCATTAACATGTCATCAAAGGAGTCAGCCTGATGTCAATTGTATCAGCCCTGTAGAAGACTTTAAGGGGTAAAAATTGGAGAGCGTCCCCTTTGGATGCTACCTTTGCCGGGGCGCTAATTTTAGCATCCCGAAAAAGTTAGCGCCCCCCGCGACCGATTTTCCCAGGAAGCGCCGTGGCGCAACTGCAGGCCTTCCTCCACTTATTAAAGGGGAGGGGCCTGGCTCAGTGCGTCCCGGCACCCAGCTGGTCCACCAGGGATCAGGAGTGCCGGCAAACGAGCCCGGCATGCAAGAGGAGTGCTGGGCTCACGGAGAGCAGCCGGCACCCCACGGGGGGGTTTCACGGGGGCCGGGGACAGCAACGGGGGCAGGTGCTAGCAGGCGACCAGCAACAATAATGGCTGCCTGCCACCTCCCCTTTAACTAGTGTTGCCCCGGCCGCAGGTAGGTCCCCCTGACCCCGGCGAACATAGCGTCTGGCGGTAAGTCGGGGGGCGCCACCCAATATTACAGCCGGGGCACAAGCGGGGCGCTGCGCAAGCGATGACGTCATCGCCAGCGGCACAATGCTGCACAGCGCGTTGCTAACCTCCCGCTGAATTTCGCGGGAGGCGTTAGCAGCGTCGCGCCCAGGCGCTAGTTGATTTGCGCCCTCTTAGGGCGCTAACGGGAGGTGCAAATCAACCGAATTTAGCCCCCTAACTCACTAAATGGTAATGACCATGGTCATGCTCTAGTTCACACCCCAGTGGTGCAGACCAGGGTGAGTTGACTAAGACCATTTGCTAATCTATCCCTATTTTCTTGGACTACACCGTGAGAATGAGTCCCTGGCACCACCACCTGAGAAGTCCAAGATGCCGTTCCTGACTGGCTTAGGATAACGAATGGAAGACGTTGATTCAGTGGTGTTCGATTAAATGTTTTAATCCCCTCTTCTGTGGTTTGATCTCTGTCTTAGAATCCATATAGCCTATTTTTGGCCTGCAAATGAAACCCAGCTCCATTCATCTGTATCTTTCTGCAATTTGAACTTCTCATCAGATTCATTAGGAAGATACTCTTTAGTGTCTTAAGTCATGAAAGATACCCAGAAACTGAATCCCGACACGCCTCCATTAGTCCTAACTGGAATCTCCATCTGGTTCTACACAAGTTGATATACCCGTCTTACAACATTTTTGGTGCCTGAATTTGTGATCCCTTCATTCTATCTAGCTCTTCATAAATCTGAAGTAGAATGTTGCTTCCACTATGTCAATGCTCCGAGGACTTTGACTTTTTATACTGATTGTATCAAGTTCCTGAGCTAGACACAACAGCTATCTCTTACCTATGATCCAAAAGTCCTAGGAAGACCAGTTTCTAAACAGACTTGAAAGATGGATAGTATAGTGCAATCTTTACTGCTACCACCTCCCCAGCAGGAAACTTAATGGCCCGGAACTTACGGTCCTGATGACGGTGAACTGGCAGCGTCCGCCGTTATTTCGCCTTTCAAACTGACCACAACTTTAGGATGTAGAGCATGTGCAGCCTAACGCGGAAATCCTGAAGCTGCGGTCAGTCATTCAGAGCTCCATCACAGGTTGCGTTGTGCCCCCGCTCCCCCCCATCCATAGAGCGGGCAATCAGTGAAATCACTCAAATCAGGGAAACTGACAAAAACTTTGGCTTTTCCGCAGCAATACCGCTGTTAAATACCCCATTAACATTTAGACCCTTTGGATTAGATGTAACTGGGGGTTTAACAACATATTGACTGCTAAACAAAGGTTATGGCCCTGGGAAACTAATTTTAATTTTGTGGAGTGTCAAATTTATCCATTTTAATAAAATTTAACATTTTTAAGAAACTTTAAAAAAAAAAAAAAAAACTTGAATAAAAAATGTTGATTTCTTTTCTTAAAGCTTGTCCATCTTTATTTCAGGTTTGTCTTTTCCCCATGTGAAAGCCCCAATCTTCTTTTGCTCTCTCTAACATTTTTAAAAACTTGAATCAAAGGAGCTTACCCACTTGCTGTTTCGCTGTCTGTGAGAATTCTGCGTTTTACATAGAAACATATAGAAACATAGAAGATAGGAGCAGGAGTAGGCCATTCGGCCCCTCGAGCCTGCTCCGCTATTTAATACGATCATGGCTGATCATCCAAATTCAGTACCCTGTCCCTGCTTTCTCCCCATATCCCTTGATCCCTTTAGCCTTAAGAAATATATCTAACTTCTTCTTGAATATATTTAATGGATTAGCCTCAACTGCCTTCTGTGGTAGAGAATTCCACAGGTTCACCACTCTCTGGGTAAAGAAATTCCTCCTCATCTCAGTCCTAAATGGCTTACCCCTTATCCTTAGACTGTGACCCCTGGTTCTGGACTCCCCCACCATCGGGAACATCCTTCCTGCATCTAGTCTGTCTAGTCTGTTAGAATTTTATAAGTTTCAATGAGATCTCCTCTCATTCTTCTAAACTCTAGCGAATATAAGCCTAATCGACCCAATCTCTCTTCATATGTCATTCCTGCCATCCCATGTATCAGTCTGGTGAATCTTCGCTGCACTCCCTCCATGTCAAGAACATCCTTCCTCAGATAAGGTGACCAAAACTGGACACAATACTCAAGGTGTGGTCTCACCAAGGCCCTGTACAACTGCAGCAAGACATCCTTGCCCCTGTACTCTAATCCTCTCGCTATAAAGGCCAACATACCATTTGTCTTCTTAACTGCCTGCTGCAGCTGCATGCTTACTTTCAGCGACTGGTACACAAGGATACCCAGGTCTCGTTGCACTTCTCCTTCTCCCAATGTATTGCCGTTCAGATAATCTGCCTTCCTGTTTTTGCCACCAAAGTGGATAACCTCGCATTTATCCACATTATACTGTATCTGCCCAATCACCCAGCCTGTCCAAATCATACTGGAGTTTCTCTGCATCCTCCTCACAGCACACACGTCCACCCAGCTTTGTGTCGTCTACAAACTTGGAGATATTACATCTAGTTCCCTCGTCTAGATCATTAATATATATTGTGAATAGCTGGGGTCCTAGTACCGATCCCTGCGGTACTCCACTAGTCACTGCCTGCCACTCGGAAAAAGACCTGTTTATTCCAACTCTTTGCTTCCTATCTGCAAACCAGTTCTCTATCCAAGTCAGTACCTTACCCCCAACCCCGTGTGCTTTAATTTTGTACGCTAATCTCTTATGCGAGACCTTATCGAATGCCTTCTGAAAGTCCAAATACACCACATCCACTGGTTCTCCCTTATCTATTCTACCAGTTACATCCTCAAAATATTACATGTGGATTAGTCAAGCATGATTTACCTTTTGTAAATCCATGTTGACTTTGTCCGATCCTGTCACTGTTTTCCAAGTGCACTGCTATTACATCTTTTATAATGGACTCTAGCATTTTCCCCACTACCGATGTCAGGCTTACCGGTCTATAATTCCCCGTTTTCTCTCAACCACCTTTTTTAAATAGTGGGGTTACATTAGCTACCCTCCAATTCATGGGAACTGTGCCAGAGTCTGTTGAATTTTGGAAGATGACCAGCAATGCATCTACTATTTCTAGGGCCACTTCCTTAAGTACCCTAGGATGTAGATTATCAGGCCCTGGGGATTTATCTGCCTTCAATCCCATCAATTTCCCTAACATCATTTTCCTACAAATACTAATTTCATTCAGTTCTTCCCTCTCATTAGACCCTATGTTCCCCGACATCTCTGGGAGGTTATTTGTGTCCTCCTTTGTGAAGACAGAACCAAAGTATGTATTTAATTCGTCAGCCATTTCTTTGTTCCCCATTATAAATTCCCCTGATTCTGACTGCAAGGGACCTTTGCTTGACTTCACCAATCTTTTTCCCTTCACATATCTATAGAAGCTTTTAGTCAGTTTTTATGTTCCGTGCAAGCTTACTCTCATACTCTATTTTCCCCCTCTTAATTAATCCTTTTGTCCTCCTTTGCTGAATCCTAAACTGCTCCCAATCCTCAGGTTTGCCGCTTTTTCTGGCTAATTTATATGTCCTCTCCTTGGATCTTATGCTACCCCTAATTTCCCTTGTTAGCCACGGTTGCGCCACCTTTTTTGTTTTATTTTTATGCCAGACGGATGAACAAATTCTGTAATTCATCCATGCGATCTTTAAATGTTTGCCATTGCCTATCCACCGTCAAGCCTTTAAGTAACGTTCCCCAATCCATCCTACCCAACTCGCGCCTCATACCATCGTAGTTTCCTTTATTTAAATTCAGGACCCTAGTCTCTGAGTCAACTACTTCACTCTCCATCTTAATGAAGAATTCTATCATATTATGATCGCTCCTCCCCATGGGGCCTCGCACAATAAGATTGCTAATTAATCCTTTCTCATTACATAATTCCCAGTCTAAGATGGCCTGATCTCTAGTTGGTTCCTCGACATATTGGTCCAGGAAACCATCCCATATACACTCTAGGAATTCCTCCTCCACGGTATTGTTACTAATTTGGTTAGCCCAATCTATATGTAGATTAAAATCACCCATGATAACTGCTGTGCCCTTATTGCATGCGTCTCTAATTTCTCATTTAATGCCATCCCCAACCTCATCATTACTGTTTGGGGGTCTGTATACAACTCCCACTAATGTTTTCTGCCCCTTGGTATTTCTCAGCTCTACCCATACAGATTCCACATCATCAGAGCTAATATCCTTCCTTGCTATTGTGTTAATTTCCTCTTTAACCAGCAATGCTACCCCACCTCCTTTTCTTTTTTGCCTGTCCTTCCTGAATATTGAATACCCCTGGATGTTGAATTCCCAGCTTTGGTCACCCTGGAGCCAAGTCTCTGTAATCCCAGTTATATCATATCTGTTTACATCTATTTGCACAGCTTATTCATCCACCTTATTGCGAATGCTCCTCGCATTAAGACACAAAGGCCTAGAAATTCGGTGGCGCCCCATTTGGGGCGCAAGTCTCGCCAGGGCGCCGGAAATACCACCCCGGAAGGAGTCGCGAGCGCCAGCCGGATATTCAGTTTGAGCGCCCCAAACGGAAGCGCGGCGCTACTCGAGGCGCCCCGCGTCCGTCTTGGGGCGCTGCAACTGAAGTTCGCAGCGCAACACGCTGTGGCACGGCGCACTGTGGTACTGCAGGCCTTCCTCCCCTTAAAGGGGAGCGGCCTGCTGCAGCGCGATCTAAGATTGTGAGTGCCGGCAAAAGAGCCCGGCACCGAGGAGAAGTGTGAGACAGCCGGCACGACGCGGGGGTGGGGGAGCTCAGGAGGCCAGGGATGGCTGCGCAAAGAGGTGCTGGCAGGCGGCCAGCAAAAAAAATGGCCGCCCCGCACCTCAGCGCCTCTACCGCCGCAGGTAGGCCCCCCTAAACCGGTCGCAAATTGCGACCGGTGTTACAGCAGGGAGCACTACCAAATTTCACGATCGGGGCAGTAGCGGGGCGCTGCGCACACCAATGACATCATCGGTGGCGGTGCAGCGCTAACGCCGCCATTAGCGCCCCGCTAAATTTTGCGGGAGGTGTGGCCAGTGGCGCTAAACCCACTAAGTGCCCTCTTTGGGCGCTAACTGGTGGCGCAGCCCACCGAATTTCTAGGCCAAAGCCTTCAGGCTTTTTTTTTTAACACTCCTAGTCCTTTTAGAATTATTATTTACTGTGGCCCTGTTTGATTTACACCCTTGATTTCTCTGCCTTCCACTTTTGCTTTTCTCCTTCCTGTCTTTTGCTTCTATCCTTGCTTCCCTTTCCTCTGTTCCCAACCCCCTGCTATTTTAGTTTAAACCCTCCCCAACAGCACTAGCAAACACTCCCCCTAGGACATCGGTCCCGGTCCTGCCCAGGTGCAAACCATCCAGTTTGTACTGGTCCCACCTCCCCCCAGAACCGGTTCCAATGTCCCAGGAATTTGAATCACTCCCCCTTGCACCATTCCTCTAGCCACGTATTCATCTGAAATATCCTTCAATTTCTACTCTGACTAGCACGTGGCACTGGTAGCAATCCTGAGATTACTACCTTTGAGGTCCTATTTTTTAATTTACCTCCTAACTCCCTATATTCAGCTTTTAGGACCTCACCCCATTTTTTACCTATATCGTTGGTACCTATATGCACCACGACAACTGGCTGTTCACCCTCCCCCTCCAGAATGCCCTGCAGCCGCTCCGAGACACCCTTGACCTTTGCACCAGGGAGGCAACATACCATCCTGGAGTTTCGTTTGCGGCCGCAGAAACGCCTATCTATTCCCCTTACAATAGAATCCCCTATCACTATAGCTCTCCCGCTCTGTTTCCTCCCGTCCTGTGCAGCAGAACCACCCATGGTGCCAGGAAGTTGGCTGCTGCTGCCTTCCCGCGATAAGTGATCTCCCCCAACAATATCCAAAGCGGTATATCTGTTTGAGAGGGGGATGGCCACAGGGGGACCCCTGCACTACCTGCCTGCGCCTACTACTCTGCCTGGCGGTCACCCATTCCCTTCCTGCCTTTGCAGCCTTTACCTGCGGTGTGACCAATTCCCTAAACGTGCTATCCACGATGTCCTCCACATCGTAAATGCCCCAGTATGTATCCATTCGCAGCTCCAGCGCCGTAATGCGGTCTGCCAGTAGCTGCAGCTGGATACACTTCCCGCACACATGGTTGTCAGGGACACAGGAAGTGTCCCTGATTTCCTACATAGTGCAGGAGGAGCATGGCACGGGGCCGAGCTGTGCTGCCATGACTTACCCTTTAATTAATTTAAATTAAATCAAATCAAATCAATACTCCAATTACACTACAATAAAATGATATACTCAAGGGCCCTTGTCTACTAGCACTCCCCACTACACAACAGAGACCTTAAAAAGTATAGCCACAAAAATTAATTTTGGAAAAAAGCAAGAACGAGACAAATACTCACTAACCAATCACTTACCTGCTTTCTGCTGATGTCACACTTCGATTACTTTTTACTTCTTTACACTCACCGGTCCGTTGTAGCCCCGGCTCACCTTTGAAATCTCCCGAGGTTTCGCGCTCTCCAGCCGCCCTCGCTCACCTTTGAAATCTCCCAAGTTTTCACGCACTCCAGCCGCTCTCGCACACCTTTGAATTCTCCTGAGGTTTCACGCTCTCCAGCCGCTCTCGCTCACCTTTGAAATCTCCCAAGGTTTCACGCTCTCCAGCCGCTCTCGCACACCTTTGAAATCTCCCGAGGTTTCGCGCTCTCCAGCCGCCCTCACTCACCTTTGAAATCTCCCAAGTTTTCACGCACTCCAGCCGCTCTCGCACACCTTTGAAATCTCCCGAGGTTTCACGCTCTCCAGCCGCTCTCGCTCACCTTTGAAATCTCCCAAGGTTTCACGCTCTCCAGCCGCTCTCACACACCTTTGAAATCTCCCAAGGTTTCACGCTCTCCAGCCGCTCTCGCTCACCTTTGGAATCTCCCGAGGTTTCACGCTCTCCAGCCGCTCTCGCTCACCTTTGAAATCTCCCGAGGTTTCGCGCTCTCCAGCCGCTCTCGCACACCTTTGAAATCTCCCGAGGTTTTGATTGGCTGCTTTGACAGCTTGTTGACATCACAGCAGCTCATCGCTTGGAATCCCCATTAACTTAGGTTGATTTCAATTATGCGTCGGAAAACCCCAAATTCTCGCCTCCGAGATCTTTCTGTGAAGCTTACTTCGGGGCCAGCGGCGAATACCTTTGCTTTGCCGCTGACCGCAAATTCCAGGCGAATGCCTCTAAGAAGTCACGCCACCTGTTCCATAGTTGTTTCTTGGACATCTTCATAATGCTTGTCTATTGACAATGTCTGTAAAGCTGCAGTGTAGAATAACCCACATATTTTTACAAAATATGCTTGGAATTAGCTGTCAGGAATGATGCCTTTTGCTGATTTATCCTGATGGCTGGGGTCTCTGCCCACAAAGCGCTTTCCATCCCCTCGATTTAAGGTCTATAAGTCTGGGTGAAGGATGGTGAATGAAGAAGATAGAACAATTACCTATCTCATAGGGTTGTCTTTAAATAGAAGGTATCCTTGGCCCATTACGCTTCGACCCAACTATTCACCCAGGCCTGTTGTAGTATAGGTCAAAATTAAATGGTACTCTCACTCATGCACAAAGGTTTTGTCTTGCGCAGAGCTGGATTACCATGTGATTAGGCACCATACTGGCATCAAATATTTCATATTAAGGGGATCACTACCCTCCAGATTTCCCAGAATGTGTTGCCTGGTGCAACTCCAGTGGTGTGTTGGAGTGTGCCTTCATTCAAAGAATGAAGGAGGCCCTGCGCGCTAATCTTTCTTACTACAATATATTACATTTTAAAAATCACTGTGGTTCCATATGATGCTGCTATACTGCTTACACCCACTGATGCATGTTTCTTTCAGGCAGCATCCATGCTACAGAATTTACTGATGATTCGTATGCCAGCCACTATGGAGGAAGCCAAGGATTATGTCTGGCAGGTAAGGAAAGTCCGAAGAAGCTACTGTATTGTATGTCGGGTGCACTTTTTATTAAAGTCAAAAGAATAGCTTAATATGTGGATGTAGCTTCTTTGTGGGTTACTTTTTTTCTGGAAGGATGGCTGAATTTTGGGATGCAGCCTATATGGAGGAGCAATCTTTATATTTGTCAATATATTTTTTTGCTAGTTATTCCAAATAATCCCAAGTAAGGTTAGGTAATGCGCTGAGGCACATTAAAATCTATATATGTTATCCGTGGAGCTTTTGCATATATTTTGTAGCAAAGCTTGAATCTGACATTTGCCTTGTTTAGTGATTTATTAGTGCTATGAACCGATATATAATTAGGACTTGAATTTATGTAGTGTTTTATTACTCTCTCCAAACCATCCCCCCCCCTCCCCCCAATCAAGTGCTTCACTCACAACAGATTACTTTTTGAAGTGGCTGTTATATAGGTAAATATAATAATTGTGGAAGAGTTTTGGCTAATTAGGCCACAATTCTACAGTTTTGGGCATCCCTGTATAATAAGAATACAAGAACTGTAGAAAAGGTGCAGAATACATTTAGTAGGATGTTACCAGGGCTTACAATTATGAAGAGAAATTTGAGAAGTTGGGGCTTTTTGCAATAGCACTGTGAAGGTCAAGGGGAAATCGTGAAGGTCTTCAGGATTATGAAGGGTTACGATAAGGTTAATAGTTTGTTTCCGCTGGCCTGAGATGGTAACAGGAAGGCACAAATTTAAGGTCCTCACAATAAGTTAATGGGAGTTGAGAGAAAAATAATTTACATCAAGGTTGGTAAGAACATGGAATTCTCTGTCGCAAATGTACTGGCCGCGCTAGACGTGCTCCTATCTAGTTATCCAGCAAGTTAAACACTTATTCAAAATAATTCCTCGTGAAGCCGTTTGCTGTTTGAAGCTTTACTTGAACAAATTTGTGAAACTGTAAACAAAGACAAAGTATGTTTTGTACATAAACTGAGTACTATACATTCGATATTACATAAGATATAAACATATTTACAACAGTAGAATAGACTAATTGTATAACTAACTAACATTTGGACTAACTTCCGTAACTATCAAATATTAACCTTTTATAAACATATTATTGTCAAAATACTACTCTGACAACGTTGCTATTATGCTAACAAACAAAGATACTCACAGATATTGCGCTTGGCCTAACATATGAAATCAGATTACATTGGATTGAGGATGGAACCCCTCATGGCAGATTCTCCATTACTCAAGTCAGGTTCTTCCTGGAATTCTACTTCCTGGGATTCTACTTCCTGAGTCACACAGGAAGAAAGGTAGAGAGGTCAAATGACCTCTCACACAGGAAGAAAGGTAGAAAGGTCAAATGACCTTTGCTGCATACAAGCTGCTAACACGATAACCACCACCAGAGGGTGCTATCTGCATATAAAATAGTCCATCAGTCCAGAACATCACTGCTATACAATAGCTACCACCAGAGGGTGCTACCTGCATGTAATAAGTCCAGAACAGCAAACAATTGGTGAAACAAGCCCATAATTTGTTTTAAAAGGGGATTGGAGCGTTGCCCAAAGAAGAGGAATATTTAAAAGGTATAGAGAGCAAATAGAACAATGGGATTAAATCTGTGATTCATGTGTATAAAAACACCAGCATAGAATGGGCCAAATGGCCTTTTTTTGTAGTGTAGCATTCTGGGATTCTATGTACCACCGACCCAGGCCTTTTAGAGAATTTGAATGGTTTAATGTCCCTGTTTATGTATTTTATTTTAATGGACAGTGTCAAATGTCAGTAGTTAATCTCCTGTAGCGTTACACAAGGGCAGTCAACAGATTGCTTTTTGAAGTGCAGTATTCAGGTCAAACAAGGTTTGAGTTTGGCGGGATAATTGGACCCAGGCAGGGGAGGTGGAGGAGAGAGGGATTGCAGGCATATTGGATAAGCATGGATGGAATTGCAAGTTGAATATTGGTGTGAAAAGTCACATGATTTATCATTGCCCTCACCTATCACGGCATCACCAACAAGAGTGACAGGTATCCTACAGAATATCGTGACTCACTCAGCAATTTCACTATCTATACTACAAGGAGGTAATTATTGAGCTAATTATTTTACCAAATATATAAGGAATCATTTGGGGGTTTTCTTGCTGAGCAACCACATTTATGTGACCAGCGGTCAAAGGAAACTGGAGGTATTCTTAAACAGTGAAAAGAGCGAAAAGTCCAGTTCCCTTTAATAATGATCATAAAGAGCTAGGAATCTGATTGTTCCAGTTAGGTTGATGAATTGCCTATAAGACAGAAAGTATATTTCAGTTTGAATAATGACTACCCCTGAAAGTGAATAACCTACCTTTTCATACTGAGTCCTGCAGTTTTTAAACCAAACTTAACATCTGATAATTCAACAAATATGTCATTAATGTATATGGTGCACTTGTGTGAGGTAACCCCAGAGGAGGTAACAGCCAAAATGTATTTAATAAGTCAAATAAGGTAAGGAAAGTCTATTTCATTGTGTTTCGGAGTTTGTGAATTTATGGTTTTGGTTTCATACTTGCCTGAATGTATTTCCTTTCTGTAGAGTCCATGTGTTCATGATGAGGAGTCTGGCTTATCACTGGTTGGACTGCCTGCTCTCCAGGCTCTGCTGTATCACTGCCAATTCTATGAGCATGTGACTCAAATGGCAAAACACTGTTACCTGGGAAGGTACATGTTTGATTTGAATTTTCCAAAACCAGCTGGCAGCAGTTTACTCAGCACCAGTTTAGAAGGTAGGAGTTTTAAGAATATTAGTGCCTTGAGTATTTTATTTTCAAACTTTAACAATGCAAGCATGCGTTGTTTCGCCTAATGTTTGAGAGTAATAAAATTGAGGAAGATTGATAGAAAATGGATTTAATTTTTGTCAGTACGGTTTCCTGTACAAAATATTGTAAACTTCTAATATTGCAGACAAATGGAAAAATGCTATCATAACTTTTAAAGTCCTAAACTAAAAAATAACTTGCTATGTACTAAGTCAGCTTAGTAATTTAGTGCAGACCTTAAACACATTGTCCCTGAATTTGCGGTCGGCGGCATAGCTAAGGAGTGCACCTCCAACACCCTAACAAAATCCGCATTTACCTCTTGGGAACTGAACCCCCCACCCCCCTTCGAAAAGTTGCTTTCAAACGCTGCAGAGTTGTGCACAGCATAGTGACCCATGGATCCTAGAAGCGCACCGTTGTGCGTATGCAAATCTGGGATCATGTAGGGCGATGCTCCTTTCACTTCCTGACTCTTAGCCAATCAGGAAACAAGGGATTGCTGATTTTCCCACAACTCATTTTAAATAATTTAGCAGCCAGAAATGCTATTTTATTAATAAATTACGATCTTTGCAGTAGTATTTAATACACAAACCAAGATTATAATGCACAAACCTATAATTACAGTCTTACAGTCCCATCGAATTTGTTTCTCCTCTATTAGACTAAATAATTTTGATTCTTTTAAATAATCTAAAATTGGGAGTTTAAATGTCTGATAACATAAGAAAATCATGAAAGTGAAATAAATTCCATCTAAATAGAAGTTGGGAATTAAACCGAAACTACAAAAGGCTTTTGGCAAGCAAAGACGGTGACATAGAAAGGCCCTGCTTTCAAACTCGAACAAGTGAAAGTTTCTTTCAAAGTTTGTATCCGCTCAGACACGAACCAGTGCCTCATTGTTATGGGCTGTAGCATAAACTAATAAAATGTTCTCATCCCCACCCGTTACGCTGTGCAACAGGCTCCTGCGCTTGTTTGCAACAGCTGTAAACATTTTCAGGGCAATTGCTGCGCAGTAGGTGGGCAATTAGCCCAACTTTTGAATCGATTGTGGGCTCCGGGGAGTTCCACAGCGCAACCTGTGGCAAAGCATATAATCACTGACAGCAACTTCTGGATTTCCGCCTTTATCTGCGCATGCGCTGACTCCAGAAGATTAACTGTCACTTTCAGAGGAGTAATGACGGCGGCGCTGACAGTTTCACCGTCATTACCACTGCAAAATCCATTGTAATAAGTCTAACCTGATCGTTATCTGAAACTTCACTTTATGCATTGAGTATAAGGGAATACTCTTTTTTTGTTCATCTGTGGGTTGTGGGTGCCGCTGCCCATCTTTAATTGCCCTGAGAAGGTGGTGATGGGCCTTGCTGTGATATAACTGAGTGAATTGCTAGGCTACTTCATAGGGCAATTAAGAGTCAACCACGTTGGTGTGGGACTGAAGTCACATGGAGGCCAGACTGGGCAGGGACATTAGTGAACCAGTTGGGTTTTTATGACAACTTCATGGACACTTTTACTGATGCCAGGTTTTTATTTCCAGATTTATTTTTAAATTGCAAATTCAGTTTGAGCTCTCGCCTTTTGGAATTTTAGTCCAGCAACATAACCACTACAGTACAGTACCCCCACTGGATAAAAAATAAAATTCCACTGTATCTCACATTACTTCAAATGACGATAATGTCAGCCGCACCAAGACACTCTTTGTAAAAAGCTAGGGCATTAAACTGAAAGAAATAGAATTACTGACAGAAGCAAACAGTGTAAATGAGGTGTTAAACTGTCCAATATGGATGAAGTATTTCTCAAAGAAATAAGAAGTCTTATTTCTCAATGAAAACATAATACAATCTTTGTACAAATTACACAAGCGTAAACTCATGAAGTTGAATTTAATCTCATTGTGCCGCTACAAAACAAACTGAACTGTTAACACACACAATGTGTGTGTTTTGAATATTTATAATCCCTTTCAAGAGCAGGCACTAGATTTGAAGGCCGGCCTATCAGATAAAGGTAATGAGCTGAACATTACCAACAATCTTCACAACCTATGAACACAAAAGCATGAAAATGACCACTGTGGGGCTGCTGATGAGGTTGCAAATGTACATTGTCTGATTTGTAGCATGAATTCCTCCGCAAGATCTTGTACCTTGTATATTCTTGCACCATTCACGAGCATAAACCTACACATACAAACTGCAACAACAGTGAGGTAGATTTGATATCTGGCAACACTTCATTTTCTTTCAACAGACACTGACTCGCTGAAATATTGGAGAGCATCACCTAGCCTGTCAAATCACAGTCACTTGTCAAGTTTTCCATCAACATCAAGCACGTTGGTATGTGGCGAGGCAATGAATGTAGAAATATTTCTGGAGAATGTATATTCCATTTTCATGCTAGAATTTTAGAATAGATCATTTTTATGCCTACAGCAGCAACATTGCAAAAAGTAATTTATTGGATGTCACACACTTTAGGACATCCCAAGGAGGTGATAAGAGTTATAAATAAGTTTATTCATTCATCTCCTGATTTATTTTATTCTGCCAATGCTTTGTTTTGAACCTATTTTGGAAAGACTGCTTTTTCAGAAAGAGATATCCACCATATTAGTGTGAGATTGCCAAAAGCAGATAATAACATCAAAACTTTCTCAGTATTCAATATTGATTTATGTTTCTTAACTTGTGAAATTCCCAGATTTTGCCATCCTCTTCCTTATCAGTTGGTGCACCTGAGTTCCATGGACTGCTGCAGGCTTCGGCTGTGTCTCCTATTCTTATTCCTGAATCTCCAAGCAATAGGCTAACAGCTCAAGGTAGGCTAAAGATCTCCCATTTTACGTAGGATTACATACATAGGATATACGGTGCAGAAACAGGTCATTCAGCCCAACCAGTCCAGACTGGCATTTATGCTCCACTCGAGCCTCCTCCTGTCTTTCCTCATCTAACTCTATCAGCATAATCCGCTATTCCCTTCTCTCTCATATGCTTATCTAGCCTCCCCTTAAATGCATCTATACTGTTCGCCTCAACCACTCCCTGTGGTAGCGAGTTCCACATTCTCTCCACTCTCTGGATAAAGAAGTTTCTTCTGAATTCCCTATTGGATCTCTTGGTGACTATCTTATATTGATGGCCTCTAGTTTTGCTCTTCCCCACAAGTGGAAACATTTTCTCTGTGTCTACTCCATCAAAACCTTTCATGATTTTAAAGATCTCTATTAGATCACCTCTCGGCATTTATTGGTCTTCCTTTTCTAAATGAGTTTAACTTAAAATTAATATGAAGATTTTCAGTTTGGATCTGATCCTGCAATTAATTGTATTTTTTTTACTGAAACCCTAAAACAGCAATACTGAGAAGGGAAACCCTATACTTACATTAAATCTGTTGATGCAGATTTGGAAACCATGACTGCAGGCAAACTAAAAAGACTTTTAAAAATAGGCTACAGACGGACACAAAAGCAAAATACTGTGGATGCTGGAAATCTGAAATAAAAGCAGAAAATGCTGGAAACACTCAGCAGGTCAGGCAGCATCTGTGGAGAGAGAGAAACAGAGTTAACGTTTCAGGTCAAATGACCTTTCATCAGATCTGGAGGATACAAGCGGAATCTGTTTGAACATGAATCCAGTACTAGTATAGAATCGTAAAGCACAGAAGGAGGCCATTGTGACTGTGCCAGCTCTTTCAAAGATCTATCCAATCACTCCCACTCCCCTGCTCTTTCCACATAGCCCTAAAACACATCCTTTTCATGTATATATCCAATTCCTTTTTGAAAGTTACTATTGAATCTGCTTCCACCACCCTTTCAGGCAGTGCATTCCAGATCATCATAACTCAGTGTAAAAAAAAAAAAATCTCCCCTATGGTCCTTTTGCCAATTATCTTAAATCTGCGTCCTCTGCTTATCGACCCTCGTGCCAGTGGAAACTGTTTCTCCCTATTTACTCTATCAAAACCCTTCATAATTTTGAACACCTCCCATTAAATCTCCCCTTAATCTTCTCTGCTCTAAGGAACATAAGAACATAAGAAATAGGAGCAGGAGTAGGCCAATCGGCCCCTCGAGCCTGCTCCGCCATTCAATAAGATCATGGCTGATCTGACCCTAACCGCCAATCTACTATCACAGAACCATCTCCTGAATCTTAACAGAATTAGACACACAAAATAGGAGCAGGATCAGGCTACACGGCCCCTGGGCCCGCTCCGCTACCCACAGGGCCATGACCGATCCGAACCTAGACATGTCCAAATTCCTGCCCGCTCCCCATAACCCTTTATTCCCTTTACTTCTAGGAAACTGTCTATTTCTGTTTTAAATTTATGTAACGATGTAGCTTCTACAGCTTTTTGGGGCAGCATATTCCATGGACCTACCACCCTCTGAGTGAAGTAGTTCCTCCTCATCTCAGTTTTGAAAGAGCAGCCCCTTATTCTAAGACTATGCCCCCTAGTTCTAGTTTCACCCATCATCGGGAACATCCTCCCCGCATCCACCCGATCCAACCCCTTCACAATCTTATGTTTCAATAAGATCGCCCCTCATTCTTCTGAACTCCAATGAGTAGAGTCCCAATCTACTCAACCCCTCCTCATATGTCCATCCCCTCATCCCCGGGATTAACCGAGTGAACCTTCTTTGTACTGACTCGAGAGCAAGTATGTCTTTTCTTAAGTATGGATACCAAAACTGTATGCAGTATTCCAGGTGCGGTCTCGCCAATACCTTGTACAACTGAAGCAATACCTCCCTATTTTTATATTCTATCCCCCTAGCAATGAAAGCCAACATTCCATTGGCCTCTTAATCACTTGCTGCACCTGCATACTAACCTTTTGAGTTTCGTGCACCAGGACCCCCAGATCCCTTTGTACTTCAGTACTTTCCAGTTTCTTGCCATTAAGATAATAACTTGCTCTACGATTTTTCCTGCCAAAGTGCATAACCTCACACTTTCCAGTATTGTATTCCATCTGCCAAATCTCTGCCCACTTACTTAGCCTGTCTATGTCCCCTTGCAGGTTTTTTATGTCCTCCTCACTCACTACTTTCCCTCCCATCTTAGTATCATCTGTAAACTTTGATATGTTACACTCGGTCCCCTCCTCCAAATCGTTAATATAGATTGTAAAGAGTTGGGGACCCAGCACTGACCCCTGTGGAACACCACTAGTTACTGATTGCCAGTCCGAGAATGAACCATTTATCCCAACTCTCTGCCTTCTGTTAGATAGCCAATCCTCTATCCATGCCAGAATATTACCCCCAATCCCATGATTTTTTATCTTAAGCAATAATCTTTTGTGTGGCACCTTGTCAAATGCCTTTTGGAAGTCTAAATACACTACGTCCACTGGTTCCCCTTTATCCACCCTATATGTTACTTCCTCAAAGAACTCCAGCAAATTTGTCAAACATGACTTCCCCTTCATAAACCATGCTGACTTTGTCCTATTAAATTATGATTATCCAAATGTCCTGTTACTGTCTCCTTAATAATGGACTCCAATATTTTACCTACCACAGATGTTAGGCTAACCTGTCTATAGTTTGCAGCCTTCTGTCTACTGCCCTTTTTAAATAAGGGCGTTACATTAGCAGTTTTCCAGTCTGCCGGGACCTTTGCTGAGTCCAGGGAGTTTTGGAAAATTATTACCAATGCATCCACAATCCCTACCGCCACTTCCCTCAAGACCCTAGGATGTAAGCCATCAGGTCCAGGTGATTTATCCGCCCTGAGTCCCATTATTTTACCGAGTACCACTTCCTTAGTGATTTTGATCATGTTTAGCTCCTCCCCCCCATAGCCCCCTGTTTGTCCAGTGTTGGGATATTCTTAGTGTCCTCTACTGTAAAGACTGATACAAAATATTCATTCAGTGTTTTTGCCATCTCCATATTTCCCACCATTAATTTCCCGGTCTCACCCTCTAAGGGACCAACATTTACTTTAGCCACCCTTTTTCTTTTTATATAACTATAAAAACTCTTACTATCTGTTTTTATATTTTTTGCTAATTTACTTTCATAATCTATCTTCCCTTTCTTAATCAATCAAAGGAGAACAACCCCAGCTTCTCCAGTCTCTCTACATAATTGAAGTTGCTCATCCCTGGTACCATTTGAGTAAATCTCCTCTGCACCTTCTCCAAGGTCTTCACATTCTTCCTATAGTGTGGTGTCCAGAAACGGGCACAATACTCCAGCTGAGCGGAATTAGTGTGTCCTTATTTACTTTGTCGAAACCCTTCATAACTTTGAGCACCTCTATTAAATCTCCCTATAACCTCCGCTCTGAGGAGAACAATCCCACCTTCTATGAGATTATGTGATCATGGGAGCTCGTTGAAGGCTTCAGTGGTATTTAACCATCTGCAAGAACTATAAGCACAGTGCCCCTATTTAAATGTCACAACTTCTGTTTACTTTCTTTTGAATTACTATTTTTGTAAAGCTTATCTCAAAAAAGAGAACTAATGCTCTTTAAGTCAGTGCTTGCCCTTCAGTATCAAAGTGTAAATACTTGAGGATGTTTTGGATGAGTATGCCAGATTGTGACCATGGTAAACTATCCCTCCTCATCTTTCTCAACCTGTCTGCAGCCTTTAACATGGTGGACCACTCCATCCTCCTCCAACACCTCTCCACTTGGGTGGGACTGCACTCGGCTGGTTCCATTCTTATCTATCCAGTCACAGCCAGAGAATCGCCTACAATGGCATCTCTTCCTGCTGTTACTCTGGAGTTCCCCAAGGATCTGTCCTAACCCCCTCCTATTTCTCATCTACATGCTGCCCCTCAGCGACATCATTCGAAAACACAATGTCAGATTCCACATGTAAGCTGACGACACCCAGCTCTCTCATCACCACTCTCTTGACCCTACAGTTTCTGATTTGACACACTGGTTGTCCGATATCCAGTACTTCACTAGCAGAAATTTCCTCCAAATAAATATTGGAAAGACGGAAGCCATTGTCTTCAGTCCCCACCACAATCTCTGTTCCTTAGCCACAGACTCCATCCTTCTCCCTAGCAACTGTCTGAGACTGAACCAGACCTTTGCAATAAAAACAAAAAATGCTGGAAATACTCAGCAGGTCAGGCAGCATCTGTAGAGAGAGAAACATAGTTTACGTTTCAGGTCGATAACCCTTCGTCAGACCTTTGCAATCTTGGTGTCGTATTTGACCCCAAGATGAATTTTGACCACATATCTGCTCCATCACTAAGACCGCCTACTTCCACCTCCGTAATATCGTCCGACTCCACCCCAGCCTCAGCTCATCTGTTGAAACCCTCATCCATACCTTTGTTACCTCTAGACTTGACTATTTCAACGCTCTTCTGGCCGGCCTCCCATCTTCTACCCTCCGTAAACATGAGGTCATCCAAAACTCTGCTGCCCGTATCCTAACTCACACCAAGTCCCATTCACCCATCACCCCTGTGCTCGCTGACTTACATTGGCTCCCGGTCCGGCAATGCCTAAATTTTTAAATTCTCATCCTTGTTTTCAAATCCCTCCATGGCCTCAGATCACAGAAATCACAGAAACCTCACAGTGCAGATAGAGGCCATTTCAGCCCATCGAGCCTGCACCGACACATATCCCACCCGATCCCCGTAACCCCTGCACCAACACATATCCCACCCTATCCCCATAACCCCACGTATTTAATCCCCCTAACACTAAGGGTCAATTTTTATCATAGCCAATCAACCTAACTCGCACATCTTTGGACTGTGGGAGGAAACCGGAGCACCCGGAGAAAACCCACGCAAACACGGGGAGAATGTGCAAACTCCACACAGACAGTCGCCCATCCCTATCTCTGTAACCTCCTACAGCTTTACAACCCTCCGAGATCTTGGCACTCCTCTAATTCTGGCCTCTTACGCATCCTGATTTTAATCGTTCCACCATTGGCAGCCGTGCCTTCAGCTGCTGAGACCATATGCTCTGAAATTCCCTCCCTAACCCCCTCCGCCTTTCTACCTCTCTCTCCTCCCTTAAGACGCTCCTTAAAACCTACCTTTTTGACCTAGCTCTGTTCTAATATCTCATGTGGCTTCGTGTCAAATTTTGTTTGATAACGCTCCTGTGAAGCACCTTGGGACGTTTTACTACAATAAAGGCGCTATATAAATGCAAGTTGTTACTGTTGTTGACTCTCCCCAGCTGTAACAAACGTCCTAAGTTGGTAGCAATTCTTATTTGTACTCTATCATATTAAGATTCATTAAATACTGAAAACATTCACGAGGGTAGTTGTTGTATAAGTCCAGATTGTTACCAACCTTGACAGTTGCAATTAGCTACAGCTAATTAGGGACAAACATACTCGATAATGTCAGGAAGGGCGAATCTGAAATCCTGGAGAATCCTTCATTGATGTGTAACACACTTACTATTACTTTATTGCCATCTAAATGGGAACTTACTGATAAAGTTAGTAGTTTAAAATCCTAAAGTCCTATTATGTAGATATTGACTGGAGCTGCAGATTGTCGGAAATATAAAGGATAATTTGTATTTCCTAAAGGTGAGTGTTAGGCTGTTAAATAGAATAACATATTATTTACAGCACAGAAACAGGCCATTCAGCCCAACTGGAGTGTTTATGCTCCAGACAAGCCTCCTCCCACCCTACTGCATCTAACCCTATCAGCATATGACTTCTTCATACCAGCAGGACCCCAAACACTCCTTCCAGGTGAAACAATGATTTACTTGTACTTCTTGCAATTTAGTATACTATATTCGCTGCTCACGATGCTGTCTCCTCTACATTGGAGAGACCAAAAGCAGATTGGGTTATCGCTTTGCGGAACACCTCTGTTCAGTCCGTAAGGGTGACCCCGAGTTTCCGGTCGCCTGTCACTTTAATTCCCCGCTCCATTCCCACTCTGACCTCTCTGTCCACGGCCTCTTACACTGTTCCAATGAAGCTCAACGTAAGCTCGAGGAGCAGCACCTCATCTTTCGATTGGGCACTTTACAGCCTTCTGGATTCAACATAGAGTTCAACAATTTCAGACCATAACCTCTGCCCCTATTTTTCAGGCGGCAGCTGTTGATGATTCTGCCATCCCCATTTGCAACACTTAATCTCTCCTGCCTTCCACCCCATCACAGACCGTCCCTTTTGTTCTTTCCTCCCCTCCCCCCTTTCCCTGCCCCTGCACCTGCTTAAAATCTGTTACATCTCTAACTTTTTCCAGTTCTGACGAAGGGTCACAGACCTAAAACGTTAACTCTGTTTCTCTCTCCACGGATGCTGCCAGACCTGCTAAGTGTTTCTAGCATTTTCTGTTGTTATTTCAGATTTCCAGCATCCGCAGTATTTTGCTATTGGATAAATACTAATTATTCAATTTGAACGGACTTCTGATGGGTTTTGCATCCGCGGGTTTTGCATCCGCATGTCTAAATTGCAGAGAGGCACTGGGAAAGCAATGCAATTATAAAATATGGAACAGTTGTTGCAGTCATTACTCCTGGATTAAATTTGAAACCTGGAGTTTAATTTTTTTTTAAATCTTTGTGTACCTGACCACTTCTATTCTGGAGGGCCCCAATATTAAAAAAATACCGACTACTATCCCAGTGTGAATTCTTATCTTTCCCATGCCAGCCATCCTTATGTTGTTTTTGAGTGAAATTAGCAATTTAGTTCCAATTTGTGCCAAGTTATCAACAATGATTATGTACTTGTTCCCACTCGGAGCAACATTGAGACTATCCAAACCTATTTCACATATTTCTACAGCCAGCAAAGGAGGGACTTTCGTACCATCATTTGGGCTGGCTCTGAGCCTGGTCCAAGAGGTGAAAGAATGAATTCCTATAAAATTGGATGCACTGTTCTTTAAGAAATTGGTTTGGGATGGATTAAGCCAGTTTGTGCTTCCTCTTTTACAGCATCTCAACTAAAGAAATGCAACAATTCTCTGGTAGAACACAAATGTAATAAAACTCTGTCCATACTATTGTATTTTTTTTTAAATTTATGTGGGCATCTCTAAATATTGCTGCAACTTTTAGTGTTGTAAATTTGACATTTTATCAAAACATCTTGTTATGTGACGTTTTGTCAGAACCTAAAGTTTAAACTAGACGGTTGGTTATTGTGATGAGTTTTGCCATGTTAACATTAGTGGTTTGCAACATAAGTGTTTGATACAGAGTGAGATTACAAAATGTCAGATGCAGCAGTAGCCCTATAGGGACAAATGTAGCTTTAGACAATTTTCTGTTGAACCACTGCTGCTAATTTTTGTTCCAAAACCACTCAACATTTGATTCAGTTTTTAATGAGTCCCAAGTTTTGTATTTTTTCATATCACCTTTTACTGTATTATATTTTGCAAAAAAAAACTTTAGTGTGAAAACAAATGATTACTTCTGAAATCAGTTGTTCCCTTGGTATTAATCCATCTGTAATTTAAAATGTTTAATTTCTATGTGAATATATGTCGTGGGTCTAGTGCCATAGATTACCTTAAACCAATTGGATCACAGTGCCAGGGACCAGAAACTCTTTGACCAATCAGACGCTAGAGACCACTGTCCTGTCAGCCAATCGGATCTCAAACCTATGCCACTAGCGCCTGAACAGATCTCAGACCCATGCCACTATGCTGGAACTAACTCTTGTGTGTATTTTCTGGTTTGGTTCTTTTTGTGACTGACCGCTTGTCCCACTCTGTACTTCTAACTGAATGAACATATAAAGAATGCAATAATTCAGGAAACAAATTGCAAACGTAACCATGGACCGCCCAATCACTCTGTGTCTCACTTCTCCACCTCCCATATAGTACCAGCACCCTTGACTCCAAGTACACTTTCCTGGAAGGTACCACACCCACACACAGCCTAGTGCTCCAGGGTCTGGCCCAAATCAGGCCTGATGTAAAAAATATATGTGCAGCAGACTAAAGGCATGTGTATGCTAACTACTCCTAATCTACAGTTGTCCACTTGGTGTATGGTCCTAGCTGTTCATGCAGCCATTAGCCCCAAATCTAATTGGGCACCCATGGTCCTTCACTGAGACCTGCAGCTCCTCCACTTCGCATTCTCAACACCAGTCCAATCGCACCCCAGAGTCCCAGCCAATCCCACCTCTCGCCACATCTTCCACGCCCAGCAACTACTGAATTGCCCCTGCATCTCAACCTGACAGCTTTCCCCATTGCTCGCAAGCTCAGATTTGTCAGCTTTGCACCCTGATGAATGTGCAATGCCAAAGGGCATCTGCAATGACTTTCAGAAGACCAGCATTAAATGTTGGCCTAATTTTCACAAGCTGTACATTTGTGACACTGAAATATGGCATGAAGATTATATAACATCAAGTTAACATTCATGTAACAATTACTCAAATGAAAATAAACTTTAAACATTTATAACCTTCAATATTGGCCAAGCAAATGGCCTAGGGATGTCTCATACTTAGTCCAAAAGGAGACCGGTAATAACTTGGCAAATTTCATTATGTATATTGGAATTGGAAAGTTACAGCAAAGTGACAGTGGTACTCTAAAATTGTGGAACCTGAAATTGAGTATCCTGAAAATTAAGAGTATTACAATTAACAACTAGAGAAGATCTCAAAGGTATACAGAGAGAGAGAGAAAGGCATGTGGAAAAAGGAGAGAAAAACAACAAATTAAGCCTGCATTTCAACTACTGGCAGGAGTTGTGCAGGTGGGGGCCAAGGTGGGAGTCTAACCGCTCAGCCCCCGCAACGTGAGGCCCGGGAGATTTTAACTCCAGGGCCTCATTTGCATGCTGGCCACATTCTTGTGCACAAACTGGTCAGGTTAGCCCTAACTGGCTGCAATTGACAGTGGGATTTTGGTGGCAGGTGGCTGTAGTCAGAGACGCCAGAGAAATGGTCCCTGGCAGTCAGGTAAGTGCATAGGAGAAGGGGTCGGGAGCGCATCACAGTTCGGGAAGGGGAGGGACACCTGAGGCAAGGAGGGCTCAAGGTTTCTATGTGGAGGCCAGAGGAGCACTCCTGCTCCTCCTGGCTCACATGGAAACCAAAAACAAAATGAAATAACTTATCTGGGCCTTTTCTGGCCTCAGACCGCTTGTCGCCAGGTTGACCTGGCGGAGAAGCCACGACAGCTTCCTCACTCAGGCCTCGGGTAAAAATTGTAGTCAGGCCCTGATGATGCTGTTGGAGCCTGATCTACATTTCTGAAGCAGGACTCTGCTGTCTCCCAGTGAGTGACCCACGCGCCTGCTAAAAACAGATGGTTCAAATTATAATGCCCTGTTCAAATGAGAGGGCAGCTGGATTGGAGGGGCAAGTTGCCCACCGCCCAGTTTCCTCAGTTAACAGGAAAGTTCTACACTATCGTCTGCTGTTTTAAATGTAGAGACGAAGGAGCTTTTCATGACTATAGTTAGTAAATACGGCAACAATAAACAAGAGAAGTATGTTTGGAAATGCATCTTCCATTGTATTTACCGCTACTTCATTAATAGCCAAGTCAATGCTACAGGAAACCCAAAGCAAGCTAGTTTTGAGGTTGACTGGATAGCTGTTCTTTATTTCTGTATACTGTTCTCTTGCACTCTAGTTCTTTTGAAGGCAGCACAAGAATTAGAATTTCTCACCTCTCAAGTAACTCCATCATAACTTTGAGCCAATGTTACTCAAGCATCTTGATAATTCTTCAACAATATAGTTAAGAAATGCGTCTAGGAAATGAGGTATTATTTGCACTGCTTATAATTGCTTTATTTTCATCTTTCTATTTTTTTCTTCATTTAGGTCAGAGTGACTCAGAAACTACACAATCTCTGCACAGTGAGAATTCCCATGTTTCTGAGCCTCCATCAGAGCAGTGTGCAGTCGTTACCCTTCACTTCTTGTCCGCTGTATGTAGCTTGCTTGCTAACCTACTGGCAGCTATTCCAGAAGACACATTAACTGCAGTCAAGCAAAACCACCTTCTTGCAGCTTTCCATGGGTAGGTGATCTGTATAACAATATCTGGAAATGATTAAAGGATGGTAATGTTCTCCTGTTTAAGACTGCAGAGGATAGTGGCCCAGAATTTGCTGGAATGGGGCATCTCACGGCGTGCCCCATTTTTTGGTGGTGTGAGCTGATAACTTGCAGGGGCAACGGGGCATCTGGGACCTTTGTGAACAACGGGAGCAACAGTCTATCTCCTGAACCAATGAGATTTAAGGATTGAGGAATAAAACAGATCAATGGAGAAGGAGAGTAAATTAGTCACATCAGGTACAGGAAGAGAAATAAAGAGAAGAAAATAAGGATTGGATTAAGAGAGAGCGAAAAAAGAGGCAGAAAGGAAAAGTAAGAAAACAAATTTAAAATTTTAAATGTTAAAAATCTCTAACAATTTACTACCTGTAAGAATCAAAACTCCACAGTTTAAATTGTTTCCTTTCTGGACTGGAGAGGTTGATTGGCATTGCAGGAACATCGACCTCATCATTAAAAAGGTACTTGGCTGTCGCGTAGCAGCCCTAACATTCTACGTCGAGTTTAATTGGCAATTAATGCACAAATGTAACAAACTCACGGGGAGGTCGAGGGCGAGCTGATGTTTTCACGAGGCTAATGGTGGAGTGGCGCAACTTGTGGCAAATAGCAACTCGCAGTGTATCTCTTCCTCGCCACAATTTGCTGGATGATTTACACATTCATAACAGCAAGCGCCATTACCCCCGTCATTATTTTGGCAGCAAATTCTGGGCCATTATATTAGTCAGACATTTGCAGGACTGAAACCCCTCTTACAGACGGCAATCCTGCAAGGGAGTTTTCATTGGAGGTCGGCAGATTTTAATGGCTGGACCTTATTTCAATGCTGCCGGTTAGTTGCTCACCCATCATGGGCAGAAAGTGTCAGCTGCTGGGCAGGGGGTCGAAGATTGGGTGGCCACCCGCTGATACCAAGAGAAGTTAAAATTCCCCCTTTAGTGTCTCCGTTCATATAGCTCGTTTAAATTTGTGAATAACATCCACAAAATGTAGTTTTTGATGTGAAATATGTCTCCTGTATTGTACTGCTTCGTCTTAAAACCTGCAATTGATCGATTGTTTCCAGAAGATTGAGGCCTAGAAATTCGGTTGTTTGCGCCAGCGATTAGCGCCTAAAGAGCCCAAGAATTGGGGCGTTACCCAATGTTTGGGCGGGCACAATGAAGATAGCGACACCTCCCATATTGCGTATCCATTTAGCGCCAGCGCTAACTCTTAGCGTGCGCAGGCAGTTCATGACGTCATTTCAGTGTGCAACGCCTTTTTGGCGCCCCTGACCGGATATTCAGTGGCGCCCGGAACCTTTCCGCCTGGCGCTATTAGTGACAGTTGGATGGAACGTTCCCAGGCCCTTCTCTGAGTCGGGGGGCGCTATTTAAAGGGGACAGCTCTAGTATAAAAGCTGCAGCCACTTGGCCTGTTCATTCTGTTCGTTGTTGGAGAGAGTTGGTGAACTACTGTTGCACACTATTTTCGGATTTAGCCTTCGAAGACTTGGGACCTACAGGCCTGTCCGGAGCAGTTGGAGCGCTAGACATTACTGCGTGTTGCCCGTCTGGCATAGCAATGGGAGCTGCTTTGGAGGGAACGTCCTCATGGCCGTACACTTTGAAGGGGCACAGAGACGGCGGGAGAGAGGGCCGGGATTGGCCAGAAGGAGGAGGGGCAATGGAGGTCGGCCAATCTGACGATACGCTGCGAGGGTTTTCAGACAGCAGGTGTCATACCTTACCATGTCCGAGGAGCAGTGTCTGCGAAGGCTCAGATTCGGTAAGGAGGTTGTGACTGAGCTGTGCCACCTGCTTGCTGAGGATCTGCAGCCGCGTCTACGGTGCAGGACCTCTCTGTCGGTTGCCGTCAAAGTGACTGTTGCCCTGAACTTTTACGCAAGCGGATCCTTTCAGTCAGCCACTGGGGACATCACGAATATAACACAATTTGCAGTGCATTGTTGCACCCGGCAAGTGACAGCTGCCCTCTACAGAAGGAGGCGTCAATTAATCACCTTCCCTGTGACCCTGGAGAAGCAGGCGGAGCGCGCGCAGGGCTTCGCTGCTATTGTGGACTTCCCCATGGTGCAGGGGACCATTGATTGCACACACGTGGCTTTGCGGGCGCCATTGCAGAATCCGGAGGAGTTCCGCAACCGCAAGGGACTCCCTCAATGTCCAGCTGGTCTGTGACCACTGCCAGATGATCATGGCAGTCAACGCACAATTCCCTGGGAGCAGCCACGATGCGTTCATCCTGTGGCAGACCTCAGTTTCTGACCTTTTTGAGGGCCCGGCTCACCCACGAGGCTGGCTTCTGGGCGACAAGGGCTATCCTCTCTGCCCATGGCTCATGACCCGACTCCGTTTGCCCGCCACCCCGGCAGAAGAGCTTTACAACAGCAGCCATCAGGCGACCAGGAATATTGTGGAGCACACTATTGGTGTGCTCAAACAGCGTTTCCACTGTCCAGACCATTCGGGGGGAGCCCTGCAGTACTCGCCAGAGCAAGTGGGTCACATCGTCATTGTCTGCTGCATGCTCCACAACTTGGCCATTCGACGAACCCAGCCAATGCCAGCCGACCCTCAAGGTCCAGCAGAGCAGGCGGACGAGGAGGAGGAGGAAGAGCAGGTGGACGAGAACGAGGAGGAGGAGCATGCGGACGAGGAGGAGGAGGAGGAAGATGGGAGGGCTCCTGAAACTGGAAGGGCCGTCCATCAGAGGCTCATAAGGACTCGGTTCTAGGTCCCTCTGACGGAATGATGGCTGTCATTCGTCCTGCGCACTTCGGATCGTACAAAGTCTCTGAAGGCCACCATGAGTGTAAATAGTTTCGAGTACCATTGTAAATAAAAAAAAATTCTTTATTGTCAAAAAAGTGCTTCCTTCCAGCATAACAACGTCATGTCAACAGAAACCATAACCAACAAAATAACAGTGAACTCTCTGGCAAAGCCACAAAACTAAACAAACCATCACAAACAATCACAACAGGTGAGGGCGTCCTTGAATTTGGAGGAAGAAACATCTCAGCAACTCCCTCCACTGCTGGCCCCTTGATGGAGACCGACTTCTCTTTCACGGTCGGCCCCTTCCCTCCCTGCTGCTCCTACGTAATTGAACCCCAGTGGCGGCGTCAAGGCTGGGGGACGCCTGCTGACTGTCTGGAATCGCAGAAGCCCCTGAGGGATGGCCTGGACGACCTCTCGGCTTGGAAGGGTGCGGAGGCTGGCTGCTTAATCTGGGCATGGCTGGAAGCAGTGTGCACTGCAGGTGGTGGCAGCTGCACTGCAGACGTTCCAGCGGTGGCATGTGGAATGGTCACCTGCCGAGAGAGGACACCTGCACCATGGTCGGACGACACACTGGCTCTCTGAGGGGACCGGTTCAGCTCAGCTGCCACAATCGACTGCTCCACTGATTCCTGGCCTCGTGTGGTACTGGAAGGGCCCAGGGTGATCCTAACTGATGCAGATAGGGTGGCAGCAGTGAGAGTTCGCGTTGCCTCAATCTGGGTGTGGACGAGGCCAGCAAGTGACTGCTTGGCAGCAGTGAGGACCTGTGTGGCAGGTCCCAGTGCTTCGGAGAAGCCCTGGACAGTTCTTTCCATTGCTTCGGACAAGGCCGGTGCAGTCCGTTCCACTGCCTCGGACAAGCCCTGGACAGACCTTTCCAGGGATTGTCCGAAGCTCTGAACAGTCCTTCCATAGCGGCCTCGAAGCCCTGGACAGTCCTCTCCATTGCTGCCCCGAAACCCTGGACAGTCCTCTCCATTGCTGCCCCAAAGTCCAGCACACTCTTTGCCAGTGTTTCTATCGACTGAAGCATCCTCCCCACTGCAGCCATAAGCTCAGTGTACCTGAGCCGGGCCTGGTTGCACATTTCAGCCAGACTCCGCACCTCCTCTGCACTCTGTGCAGCAGTCATCGTTCCCTGCCTTGCCCTCCGGGGAGCCGGTGGCCAAACTTGCCTACCCCCCTCGCGTTGCTGCAGGCCGCTTGTTCCGGCAACTGGTTCCTCATCAGAGCCCCCCCACCCCACTCCCCTCCAGGGAACTACTATCCCCAGTCTGCAGATGTGAAGGCTCCCCTGAGGCTGGAACGGATGGTCCGGCTTCCTCCTGATCCTCGCCTCCGGAGGCACTGGCACTGGCACTGGCAGCTTCAGGGCCCGGATCCCGAGCTGGTGATGCAGCATCTGAAAGCAGGGAGGTGGAAGAGTGGCTTTAGCAAAAGGACAGGTTGGCAGCAAGGCATGCCAGACTGCGGCAAGGCTCTGACATGGCTCCACAGTGAGAAAGTATGCTGGCGGGGGGACCAAGTGGAAGGAGACAGCTGTAAAAGGTGAGAACCTTACCATCGCTGTCGACAATGGGGTCGGCAGCTGCAGTGGTAACAGGACCACTCGGACGTCCTCCAACAATCTGGTGCACTCTCTCCTTGAGATCCGTGAGAGTGACCACTTGTGGAGGTCCTTCACCGGTTCGAAGCTGGTCTTTGCGATTCTTCGCCAGCTTGGACTGCAGGGGAAAGAAGGGGAAGTTATGTTACATGATGCCCTGAGTGATCATCTCATGCCCCCCATGGTGGAAGAGCCCTTACATGATGCCCTGAGTGATCATCTCATGCCCCCCATGATGGAAGAGCCCTTACATGATGCCCTGAGTGATCATCTCATGCCCCCCATGGTGCAAGAGCCCTTACATGATGCCCTGAGTCAAATGTGCATGTGTGTGCCCAGAAAGGGCCATGGGTGCTTGCTGACACATGGCCATTGGGGCATCGCGCACCCTGTAGCCATAAAGTCAGGTGCAGATGGAGGGATTCAGAAGTTTGAATAAACACCCGAGTGAGGTCGTTGAATTTCTTCCTGCACTGTACAGGGCTCCTGGTCACCATGCTGCTGGAGTTGACCCTCTGAGAAACATCCCTCCAAGCTCGGCGGTATTCCTTTTGATTCGGCCTCCTGCCATTGTCTGGGTACAGAACATCTCGACGGCGCTCCACTGCGGCCACCAATTGCTCCAGAGCCTCATTGCTGAAGCGCTCTGCTCTCTGTCTCACCTTCTCCATCTGGTCCAAGGTTTTTGCGCCAGAGAAGGGCCTGCGCCGATTCTGAGGCCTACAGGGTGATGAGTGTGGAAGCTGAGGCTGACTGACCCACCCCTTTAAGAGCCGGCCGGCGCCTGGAAGCCTCGTGGTTTTCAGTAATTGAGAGCACCTGCGCTGCGCCCGTCCGCGCCGATATTGGGTTGCGCCGGACGTTTTGCGCCTTAGGAGTCCCGTGCAACGTCTGAAGTCGCGCCTCAATCACCTTTGGGGGGCGATGCAACCCAATATCACGTCAGGTGGCGATAAGTTGCGTCTGGCTATAAGCTTTGCGCAGCGCCAGTTCTAACGCCTCAAGCGGGGCTATACCCAATTTCTAGGCCTATATTTTTTATATATTCTATATGAAATATATGCATTCTACTGTTTATCCTTGTTATCCCACCCATATATAGTATCAAATTTATCACATAACTGTGATGACATTGTGATCAAAATTACTTTTCCCTCCCCAACACTGACAACTATTTTCATCTGGATAGAATTGATAGGCAGCTAGCTGTTTTGCCATACTGAAGGGTATCTAAGTACCCTCTACTCTTGTGATAATCGGACATTGGACAACCCCAGAGGAAAAGAGATTTCCTGAGTGCAAGCACTGCGCTGTTTCGGCAGGTATTACAGTAACACTGGGTTATAACATTTAAGATTTTTTCTAAATTCTTTATGTAGGTTACTTTTTTAACCAAGCTGAGCTGTTAATTGAACTTGCCAGTCGAAAGACAGACACCCTGGCATTGCCCTTGCATAGTATCAAAGATCAGATAAAACAAAGGAGGGAAAAATTCAGTAGCGCCCCATTTGGGGCGCCATTATTGACGGTGCGCAAAGTTTAGTGCCTGGCGCTAATTATCGCCTCCGACAGCAAACTTGGCTTTTATCGCCCCTGGAGGTGATTGGAGCGCTAAATCAGGCGTTATACACCTCTCTTAAGGCACTAAGGCTGAGGAGCGAGGCGCTACCTCGGGGCGGGCGAAGCTCATGTGATGTCAGTCAGCAATGGAACACAGACACACTGGCGCCGGCCAGTTCTTAAAGGGGAGGGTCGATCTTGCTCTCCATCCACACCCTGCTCATTGCAGCCTTGAATCTCGGCCTGGAGAGACCTGTACATCAATTCTGCTGGAAAGAACAATGGAGAGGCCCAGGGAAAGAGCTCAGAGTGCAGCCCCCACAGTCTCTTCTAAATCGATACAAGGAAGGGCAAATCAAAATGAACCTGCAAAGTGCTGCTCAGTATCCTAAACTCCTTTACACAGCGTTGAATCTCTCCAGAAGTCTCTCTCTCTCTCTCTCTCAGAATGCGTGGTGCAAAAATGTCACCAACAAAAAAAGGCAGGAAGTGGTCGCCTTTAAATAGCACTCCCCCAGTCCCTTTCTGACTGCATTACGCACCCCTCAACCTGTCGTTGCTAACGGCAGGCGGTCAGGCAGGGGGCGCCACTCAATATCCGGTCCGGGGCGCTACCGGGGCGTTGCGCACTCGACTGACGTCACAATCTGCCGGCGCAGGAGATTGTGGCGGTAGTGTTTAGCGCCGCCGCAAAATGTCTAGTTAATTTCGCGAGAGGCGCAGATATCACCGCGCCCGGGCGCTAGTTGCTTTGCGCCCCACTTGGCACCCTCTTAAGGTGCTAACGGGAGGCGCAACCAACTGAATTTTTCCCCCAAAGACTACTTAATTGACACAATAGAGCTCTTACATTTATCAAATCCTTGTAAATCTTTAATTGTGCGGGTTAGGTTGATTGGCCGTGATAAAAATTGACCCTTAGTGTTAGGGGGGATTAAATGCACGGGGTTACGGGGATAGGGCTTGGGTGGGATTGCTGTCGGTGTAGGGACCGGGTGCTAGGGTTTGGATGATCAGCCATGATCTCGTTGAATGGCGGAGCAGGCTCGAAGGGCCGAATGGCCTACTCCTGCTCCTATCTTCTATGTTTCTATGTTTAACGACATATTTTATGTAGCAACTCCATTGGCTTGTTCCCCAGCCCTTACAAATCATCAAAGTGTTCACCTGTTTCTTGGTTTACAAATGCAGCTATGCCAAAAAAGAGGGCATGTCACTCCCAGGATGCCCCTGAACTCATCCAGGAAGCCTACCGCTTCTCATAGTTGAAACTAGACAAAGCATTGCAACAAAACATTACTGCGCAGATTCTCCAAACTGATTTAAATGACATTTCACCTGCTTTTTCTCTCCAGCATTTGCACAAAACTAAACAGATGGAGTTATTATGGATGCTGAGCACAATAACGATCAGTGCATTCCCCTCCCTCCTCCTGATACTGTGTCATGGCTCAGCCCACCTGACCTTAATAGGCAATTCTCCAGGCTCTATGCACTAGGAAGGGAACCCTAAATGTGTCTGTGGTGGTTTCAACGCCCTAAGCAGGAGGGTGGGTTTAGGAAGTTTCAGCCAACTTTATTGGACAATACATTTTTAAGGGATCATGGTTTCTCTGCAAAACCTTTGACTGTGTATGGAAGTCAGTGTCACCCTACCAACCAACCGCCTTTTCTTTCACAGAAAATACTTATTAGCTGCCCGGCATCATCCCATTGTATCACTAACACTAGACGTCTGAAATGAGGTCTTCATCTTAGTGAACTACCCCAGCCATGTCAGCCATTTCCATTTTGTTTTAACATGTACAGTGTTTTTTTTCGATTTAAGGCATAGCGTGAAAATGCTTGTCACTAAGGTAGGCAGGCTACTTTAGAAGGCTGAAATCCTGACCTACCAACAGCCAATCACTGGGCTGCACAACAGTACATTTTCTGCTATGTTCCAATCTGATGATTAATCTAGTATCCTTCCATACTTCCCAAGATCTACCACAAGCTGATGCACCTAGAATCAACCCTGAGGAGCCAAGAACCGGGGAACGGTAGCATAGTGGTTATGTTACTGGACTAGTAATCCAGAGACTGGGACTAATGATCCAGAGACATGAGTTCAAATCAGTTGGGGAATTTAAATTAATTAAATAAATAAATCTGGAATATATAAAAATCATAAGAACCATGAAATAATTTTAAAATCCTCTCTCCACCCTGCGTGCTTGGTCTACTGCCTGTATGATGGGGTTTGTCTCCAGCACAGAAGCTGGCACCGTTCTCAATATTTGCAATAAAAAGTCCTACACCCTAGCTAGCACAAATTTGTTCCCCAGCTAGAAATAGTTTGATGTACAACTGGTGCACGTACTACAGTAACTAAGCCTGGAGAGGAAAACACACCAAAATGATTTGACCTCCTGTGCTTTCACTCCACCAAAATTCCCTTGCTCTTTCCCCACCCAGTCTTAAGAATGTAGACAAAAGTGGAAGGACAGGGACATCCCAGCGTCTGAGTACTTGCGTAAGCAGCATTTAAAAGCTCAAGCTAAATTCTTTTACTACCCCTCGCACCTAGTGACCAACAAGCCCTGGCCTGTCATTCTCTCCCCGCTCCCCCCAGCAATTTGACGAGGACCTAGCTACATTGAGAAACAACTCTAATCCTATCCATATGTTGTGCTTGCACTGTACCAGGCATGTCCATATGCTTGCACAGATCTGTAAGCTTGTGTAGCTTTATATACATAATGATTCATCTAGATATGGAAACTTTGTAGATTTTGATATATTGAAGTCAAACTAATGATTACGGTTTTGTTATGATCATAAGAATCCTGCTGTCTATATTGCTCATACTTTTAACAGCTCTTACAAGTAATAGATTTTCCATCTCTGTGCATCATTTTTGTAGTATTCACTTAATAATTATCTTAGATTCATAGAATGTTACAACACAGAAGCAGGCCACTGGGCCCATTAAGTCTATGCCAGTGTTTATCTCCACGTCATCTTCATTATGTAGAGAACTATCCTGAGGATTTGGCCCAGGCTTTACATGTTCTAGATTGGGGTAGATAATTTTGATGGCCAAAAGCTTCCTTTCTCTTACTGAGAGGTTCTACTGAGAATTAGACAAAGCCACATTAAATATATTCATGGCTGAGCTGGATAGGTTTTTGGACTCCAGGGGAATCGAGGGATATGGGGATCGGGCGGGAAAGTGGACTTGAGGTAGAAAATCAGCCATCATCTTATCGAATGGAGGAGCAGGCTCGAAGGGTCATATTGCCTACTCCAGCTCCTAATTCTTATGCTTACAATGGTGTGTATGCCATTCTTGTAATTCATGTAAATGTGTTTAAAAGTTCAACTGATGAGTGGAGTATAGGAGCTTCCATGCAAAATGGAAATGAATAACAGAGGGCTATCCACCTATCTTGCGTCCTTGTGGTCAGCATTGTAGAGGCTCCTCCCTCCTTCTCCAACTCCTCCCTCCTTCTCCAACTCCTCCCTCCTTCGCCAGCCCCTCCCTCCTTCTCCAACTCCTCCCTCCTTCTCCAACTCCTCCCCCCTTCTCCAGCTCCTCCCTCCTTCTCCAACTCCTCCCTCCTCCTCCAACTCCTCCCTCCTTCTCCAACTCCTCCCTCCTCCTCCAACTCCCCCCTCCTCCTCCAACTCCTCCTCCTCCTCCAACTCCTCCCTCCTTCTCCAACTCCTCCCTCCTTCTCCAGCTCCCTCCCTCCTTCTCCAGCTTTCTCCATCTCCTCCCTCCTTCTCCAGCTCCCTCCCTCCTTCTCCAGCTCCCTCCCTCCTTCTCCAGCTCCCTCCCTCCTTCTCCAGCTCCCTCCCTCCTTCTCCAGCTCCCTCCCCCCTCCAGCTCCCGCCTCCCCCCTCCAGCTCCCGCCTCCCCCCTCCAGCTCCCGCCCCCCCTCCTCCAGCTCCCGCCCCCCTCCTCCAGCTCCCGCCCCCCTCCTCCAGCTCCCGCCCCCCTCCTCCAGCTCCCGCCCCCCCTCCTCCAGCTCCCGCCCTCCCTCCTCCAGCTCCCGCCCTCCCTCCTCCAGCTCCCGCCCTCCCTCCTCCAGCTCCCGCCCTCCCTCCCTCCAGCTCCCGCCCCCCTCCCTCCAGCTCCCGCCCCCCCTCCTCCAGCTCCCGCCCCCCCTCCTCCAGCTCCCGCCCCCCCTACTCCAGCTCCCGCCCCCCCTCCTCCAGCTCCCGCCCCCCCTCCTCCAGCTCCCGCCCCCCCTCCTCCAGCTCCCGCCCCCCCTCCTCCAGCTCCCGCCCCCCCTCCTCCAGCTCCCGCCCCCCCTCCTCCAGCTCCCGCCCCCCTCCTCCAGCTCCCGCCCCCCTCCTCCAGCTCCCGCCCCCCTCCTCCAGCTCCCGCCCCCCTCCTCCAGCTCCCGCCCCCCTCCTCCAGCTCCCGCCCCCCTCCTCCAGCTCCCGCCCCCCCTCCTCCAGCTCCCGCCCCCCCTCCTCCAGCTCCCGCCCCCCCTCCTCCAGCTCCCGCCCCCCCTCCTCCAGCTCCCGCCCCCCCTCCTCCAGCTCCCGCCCCCCCTCCTCCAGCTCCCGCCCCCCCCTCCTCCAGCTCCAGCCCCCCCTCCTCCTCCAGCTCCCGCCCCCCTCCTCCTCCAGCTCCCGCCCCCCTCCTCCTCCAGCTCCCGCCCCCCTCCTCCTCCAGCTCCCGCCCCCCCTCCTCCTCCAGCTCCCGCCCCCCCTCCTCCTCCAGCTCCCGCCCCCCCTCCTCCTCCAGCTCCCGCCCCCCCTCCTCCTCCAGCTCCCGCCCCCCCTCCTCCTCCAGCTCCCGCCCCCCCTCCTCCTCCAGCTACTGCCTCCTCCTCCTCCAGCTCCTGCCCCCCTCCTCCTCCAGATCCTGCCCCCCCTCCTCCTCCAGCTCCTGCCCCCCTCCTCCTAACTCTGCTTGACCCGAATGCTGCCCATAGCATTGATTTCCCCCTGTTCAACGCCACCGGTGATTGACTCGAGATATATAGATATATATTTTCCTTAGAAAATAATGTTCTTTAATTCAGGTCTAAGTTAACATTTTAACATGAAGCTATGCTTTTTCTTTTTCTCATTACAGTCAGAACCATGTATTCATTTAAAACTTCTCATTTATTATTAATATGTAAGTGGCAATTATGTTTCATCAATTTCATGCTTGGTACTGCTGCAGCTGCAAGCTCTAGACATTTCTCCAGTTACAGCCTCTGAAGTTGAAATTCACATTGCTTAAAGAGCAGCATAATGACACCTTTCACAAGCTAGACTCCTTTTCAAGATAAGAAATAAGCAAGGTTGTCTTAGCAAAAGTATGAACAGAGAAGGAGCTAAATATATGAGTTTTGTTGTTGCCAAAAGAATGTTTTTATCATGTTTTTGTTCTGCTGTAATTGTCCGTGAAAAAGTTTTAGACATTCTAATTAGGGACACTGGCCTCTTTAATGGGTATGCATTCCCACATCTGCTCTGTGAACAGTAGAAAGAGATTATTATACCTTACATTGACTCAAACATTATAAGACATGACTCAGACCATGAATTCATGTTCTTCCTTTTTTGCAACTTTTAAATTAACACATTGGCAATCGCGTACAAACAATTACCTCTGGCCTCAATCCTCGCTGTTTGCTGCCAGAAGGATGACTAATCATGTGTCACAACTGGCTGGAATTACAAAATTTCTCTTTTAGTCCTATGGATTTGACTTTGGTATGTACACTCTGAGTTGACGGCAGTGACAGCCATTGGGAACAAAGCAGATAATGTAATTTTGGCACAGTGTTGGTATTCTTGCCTCTGGGTCAGATAGTTGAGTGTTCTGGTCCTAATCCAGGACTTGAACACATAATCTGAAGGAGTGCTGCATTACCAGAGATGCCATCTTTCAAATGAGATGCGAAACATCTCTGTTCAGATGGACGTAAAAGACACTATTCAGAGAAGAGCAGGGGTGTTCTCCTGGTGTCCTGGCCAACATTTAGCCCTCAACCAACAACACTAAAACCGATTAACTGGTCATTTATATCATTGCTGTTTGTGGGACGTTGTGTGTAAATTGGCTGTCACGTTTGCTTACATTACAACAGTGACTACTCTTCAAAAGTATTTCATTAGCTGTGAAGCCCTTTAGGACATCCTGAGGAAACTAAATGCATTATATAAATATACCACTTCTTTGTTTCTATCCATATGACCCTTGACTTGATGGTACTGATCTGTAGTTCCCAACTTTATAGTGTGTTATAAATCCTTAATGCACTGCCTGACAATCAGAGAGGAGTACGATAGCAAAATACTGCAGATGCTGGAAATCCAAAATAACAACAGAAAATGCTGGAAAAACTCAGCAGGCCAGGCAACATTCGTGGAGAGAAAATAGAGTCAATGTTTCGGGTCAAACCAAAGGGTTCTGTTGTAATCAGAGGGGAGCCTCTATTTAAGAGGCAATAAAATGATGGCTTAGAAAAGTGCTATATACTGGAATATGTGATGAAGTTTCAGTGGTGACATTTATGAATTCTTTAATATAGGTATTGTGCAATGATTCAAGAGTGCAGTGACATTTAAATGAGCAGCAGTTGCTGGCTTTCGAAGCATCCCAATGAATAAAAATTAACCATTGAAACTAGAAGCACAGACATTTAACAAGAAAAAAACCAGATACCCTGAAGCTATTAAAAAGTGAAAATCTATCCTGAGTTCTGATGTAATCACTTTCAGTTAACTATTATTATTGAGATAGAGTGATAAGGGGGAAGGTAGGCCCATTAAAGACAGATACAAGTGAGACTATAATGGACAATAAGGAAATGGTAGACTTTTTAAATGAATACTTTGTATCCATATTCACAATAGTGGAAGAGGACAAAAAAAGTACAAGGGAACCTAAAAATAAGTCAAGGGAGGAACTGAGTAGTTTTAATACGTTTTTTTTAAAATGGTAATGGAGAAAATAATGGAACTTAAGATAAACAAATCTTTTGTAAAGTGAGGGTATAAGAGATATGGATCAAAGCGGATAAATGGAGTTGAGGTGCAGATTAGCCATAATCTGATTAAATGGCGGAACAGGCTCAAGGGGCTGAATGGCCGACTCCTGTTCCTATGTAACAGGAAATAATGTAGCACAGACAGAAAGTGCTCACAGGCATAAGCTTTTTTAGTACAACATAATGGATACAATCATCATGGGAAGCCTGTCAGAGCCTTTCCTCCTTCATTGTGTTTGGTGTAATCTAAACCTTTGCAGTATGAAAAATAAAAAATATTGCCTTGTTTGCATGGTGAGCCATTTAATTATTCAGTGAAATTCTGGCAAATTAATATAGTTGATGAGTTATAACCTATCCATAAAATAATTGTTTCATATTCTAAATATATAAACCACAAATGTTAAATTAGTTTGTTTCAAATAAATTTGACATATGCTCTTCCTGCAGTTATTTGTCAACACCTTCAGATTTTTGGCATCAGCACAGATTATGTGGTTTTGTCTGTTTAACAGCATCTGAATGTAAACATTCCTCTCCAGTCATGCCGCCCATTCCTACTTGAGCTCTGCCTGATTCTGTGGTAATCAGATTCTTCCAAAGAGAGCTTGAAGATTAGACTAGCACCCAAGAGAAGAATCATAGAATGACACAGCACAGAAGGAGGCCCTTCGGCCCACCGTACCTGTGCCAGAACTGTGGCTTGATACTCGAATAAGAACGAGACCTTGGCTGGGGCTATCAGAGGGCAGGAGCCCAATTCTGGCTCTATGTCCCTATGGAGGTGAAAGGAAAAAAACTAGAAGTCTGCAGAGAAAATATTTTTTCGTCAGCTGGTTGTCCCATGCATGGGCACCCACACCACCATGCTAAACAGTCTCCAAAGGAAACAGCTGAGAAATTGATGTAGATTTTCTGATTGCCTAATCTACAGTGCACTTTCTCTCCCTTTAAGAATACACCCTATGTACCTAAACAAGCTGAGAGAACCTGGATTAGGTTTGCAATAGCCAAGGCTACAGGTCTTATAAATATGTGCAGGCATATTACATGAACACATCCAGCCAAAACTTCCAACCTTACCCAGTGCAAAGCACTGTTGTGTTTCATGCAGCTTATCCAGCTGAGTGTCCTATTCATTAGGGCATTTGCTTGCATGATTCTCTAGAGCCAACTAAGAATCATCCTACGCTCCAGTGATATGTCTCAATATACTAAGATGTCTGCCCAATCATCAACAATTGCCTGGGGTACTGCGATGTAGCTCAAGCATCAGAGTATGAGAGTAAGATTGCAGGGAACATAAAAACTGACTGTAAAAGCTTTTATAGATATGTGAAGAGAAAAAGATTGGTGAGGTCAAGTGTAAGTTCCTTGCAGTCAGAATCAGGGGAATTTATAATGGGGAACAAAGAAATGGCAGACCAATTAAATACATACTTTGGTTCTGTCTTCACAAATAAGCTCCCAGAGATGTCGGGGAACATAGGCCTAGAAATTCGGGTGGTAGCGCCAGTGATTAGCCCCTAAAGAGCCCGAGAATTGGGGCGTTACCCAATGTTCGGGCGGGCGCAATGAATATTGCGCCACCTCCCCTATTGAGTATTGTTTTAGCGCCGGCGCTAACTCTTTGCGCGCGTCCGCGTGCGCAGGCAGATCATGACGTCATTTCATTGTGCAACGCCTTTTTGGCGCCCTGGACCGGATATTGGGTGGCACCCGGAACCTTTGCGCCTAGCGCTGTTAGTGACAGTTCAATGGAACGCTACCAGGCCCTTCTCGTAGTCGGGGGGCGCTATTTAAAGGGGACAGCTCTAGTGTAAAAGCTGCAGCCACTTGGCCTGTTCATTGTGATTGTTGCTGGAGAGAGTTGGTGAGCTACTGTGGAGCAGATTTTTTGGAATTTAGTCTTAGAATACTTGGGACCTTCAAACCTGTCCGGAGCAGCTGGAGCGCTGCACCTAACCGCGTTTGGACCGACTGGCATCGGTATGGGAGCTGCTTTGGATGGCAACGTCCTCATGGCCGGACACTGTGAAGGGGCAGAGAGACGGCGGGAGAGAGGGCCGGGATTGGCCAGAAGGAGGAGGGGCAATGGAGGTCGGCCAATCCGAGGGTACGCTGCGAGGGTATTCAGGCAGCAGGTCTCATACCTTGCAATGTCAGAGGAGCAGTGTGTGCGAAGGCTCCGATTCGGAAAGGAGGTTGTAACTGAGCTGTGCCACCTGCTTGCTCAGGATCTGCAGCCGCGTCTACGGTGCAGGACCTCTCTGTTGGTGTCCGTTAAAGTGACTGTTGCCCTCAATTTCTATGCCACCGGATCCTTTCAGGCAGCCACTGGGGACATTGCGAATATCTCTGTTTGCAGTGCATTGTTGCATCCGGCAAGTTACAGCTGCCCTTTATAGACGAAGGCGTCAATTCATCAACTTCCCTCTGAGCCTGGAGAAGCAGGCGGAGCGCGCGCAGGGCTTCGCTGCTATTGCGGACTTCCCCATGGTGCAGGGGGCGATTGATTGCACACACGTGGCTTTGCGGGCGCCATTGCTCAATCCTGAGGACTTCCGCAACCACAAGGGGTTCCACTCCCTCAATGTGCAGCTGGTCTCTGACCACCGACAAATGATCATGGCAGTCAACGCCCAATTCCCAGGGAGCAGCCACGATGCCTTCATCCTGCGGCAGACCTCAGTTTGTGACCTTTTTGAGGGGCCGGCTCGCCCACGAGGCTGGCTTCTTGGGGACAAGGGCTATCCTCTCTGCCCATGGCTCATGACACCACTCCGTTTGGCCGCCACCCCAGCAGAAGAGCTGTACAAATCAGGCGACCAGGAACATTGTAGAGCACACTATTGGTGTGCTCAAACAGCGTTTCCGCTGTCTGGACCATTCGGGGGGAGCCCTGCAGTACACGTCGTCGTCTGCTGCATGCTCCACAACTTGGCGATTCGACGCACCCAGCCAATGCCAGCTGCCCCTCAAGGCCCAGCAGAGCAGGCGGACGAGGAGGAGGAGGACGAGCAGGTGGACGAGGAGGAGGAGGACGAGCCGGCGGACGAGGAGGAGGAGGACGAGCAGGCGGACGAGGAGGAGGAGGAGGAAGATGGGAGGGCTCCTGCAAGTGGAAGGGCCATCCGTCAGAGGCTCATCAGGACTCGGTTCCAGGCCCCTCTGGCGGAATGATGGGTGTCAATTGTCCTGCGCACTTCGGATCGTACAAAGCCTCTGAAGGCCACCATGAGTGTAAATAGTTCCGAGTACCATTGTAAATTAAAACTTTTCTTTATTGTCAAAAAAGTCCTTCCTTCCAGCATAACAACGTCATGTCAACAGAAACCATAACTAACAAAATAACAGTTAACTCTTCGGCAAAGCCGCAAAACTAAACAAACCATTTCCAACTATCACAACAGGTGAGGGAGTCCTTCAATTTGGCCAAAGAAACGTCTTTGCACCTCCCTCTACTGCTGGCCCCTTGATGGAGAACGACTTCTCTTTCGCGGTCAGCCCCTTCCCTCCCTGCTGCTCCTACGTAATTGAACCCCAGTGGCGGGGTCAAGGCTGGGGGAAGCCTGCTGACTGTGTGGAAGCGCAGAAGCCCCTGAGGGACGGCCTGGCCGACCTCTGGTCTTGGAGGGTGCGGACGCAGGCTGCTTGATCTGAGCATGGCTGGAAGCAGTGTGCCCTGCAGGTGGTGACAGCTGCACTGCAGACGTACCAACGGTGGCATGAGCAATGGTCACCTGCCGAGAGAGGACACCTGCACCATGGTCGGACGACACACTGGCTCTCTGAGGGGACCGGTTCGGCTCAACCGCCACAATCGCCTGCTCTACTGATTCCTGGCCTTGTATGGTACTGGAAGGGCCAGGGGTGATCCTAGCTGATGCAGATAGGGTGGCTGCAGTGAGAGTTCGCGTTGCCTCAATCTGGGTGTGGACGAGGCCAGCAAGTGACTGCGTGGCAGCAGTGAGGACCTGTGTGGCAGGTGCCAGTGCTTCGGAGAAGCCCTGGACAGTTCTTTCCATTGCTTCGGACAAGGCCGGAGCAGTCCGTTCCACTGCCTCGGACAAGTCCTGGACAGACCTTTCCAGGGATTGTCCGAGGCTCTGAACAGTCCTTTCCATTGCAGCCTCGAAGCCCTGGACAGTCCTCTCCATAGCAGCCTCGAAGCCCTGGACAGTCCTCTCCACTGCTGCCCCGAAGCCCTGGACAGTCCTCTCCGTTGCTGCTCCAAAGTCCAACACACTCTTTGCCAGTGTTTCCATCGACTGAGGCATCCTCCCCACTGCAGCCATCAGCTCATTGTGCCTGAGCCGGGCCTGGGTGCTCAATTCAGCAAGGCTACGCACCTCCTCTGCACTCTGTGCAGCAGTCATCACTCCCTGCCTTGCCCTCCGGGGAGCCGGTGGCTGAACTTGCCTACCCCCCCTGCGCTGCTGCATGCCGCTTGTTCCGGCAACTGGCTCATCAGCAGAGCACCCCCTCGCCCTCCAGGGAACTACTATCCCCAGTCTGCAGATGTGTACGCTCCCCTGAAGTTGGAACGGATGGTCCGGCTTCCTCCTGATCCTCGCCTCCGGAGGCACTGGCACTGGCAGCTTCAGGGCGCAGATCCCAAGTTGGTGATGCAGCATCTGAAAGCAGGGAGGTGGAAGAGTGGCTTTAGCAAAAGGTCAGGTTGGCGGCAAGGCATGCCAGATTGCGGCAAGGCTCTGACATGGCTGCACACTGAGAAAGCATGCTGGCGGGGGGGAACAAGTGGAAGGAGACAGCTGAAAAAGGTGAGAGCCTTACCCTCGCTGTCGAGAAGGGGCTCGGCAGCTGCAGTGGTAACAAGACCACTCAGACGTCCTCCAAGAATCTGGTGCACTCTCTCCTCGAGATCCGTGAGAGTGACCACTTGTGGAGGTCCGCCACCGGTTCGACGCTGGTCCTTTCGGATCGTCGCCAGCTTGGACTGCAGGGGAAAGAAGGGGAAGTTATGTTACATGATGCCCTGAGTGATCATCTCATGCCCCCCATGGTGGAAGAGCCCTGACATGATGCCTTGAGAGAGCATCTCATGCCCCCCATGGTGCAAGAGCCCTTACATGATGCCTTGAGTCAAATGTGCATGTGTGTGCCCAGAAAGGGCCATGGGTGCTTGCTGACAGATGGCCATTGGGGCATCATGGCAAGAGGGTGCGCGAAGTAAGGTGCAGATGGAGGGAATCAGAAGTTTGCATAAACAACACTCACCCTAACGACCCGAGTGAGGTCGTTGAATTTCTTCCTGCACTGAACAGGGCTCCTGGTCGCCATGCTGCTGGAGTTGACCCTCTGACAAACATCCCTCCAAGCTCAGCGGTACTCCTTTTGATTCGGCCTCCTGCCATTGTCAGGATACAGAACATCTCGACGGTGCTCCACTGCAGACACCAACTCCTCCAGAGCCTCAGTGCTGAAGCGCTTTGCTCTCTGTCTCACCTTCTCCATCCTGACCAAGTTTTTTGCGCCAGAGAATGAAGAGCGCCGATTCTGAGGCCTACATGGCGATGAGTGTGGAAGCTGAGGCTGACTGACCCACCCCTTTAAGAGCTGGCCGGCGCCTGGAAGTCTCGTGGTTATCGGTAATTGAGATCACCTGCGCTGCGCCCGTCCGCGCTGATATTGGGTAGCGCCGGAAGTTTTGCGCCTTAGGAGGCCCGTGCAACATCTGAATTCGCGCCTCAATCCCCTTTGGGGGCGATAAGTTTCGTCTGGCTATAAACTTTGCGCAGCGCCAGTTCTAACGCCTCAAGCGGGGCTATACCCAATTTCTAGGCCATAGGGTCTAATGAGAGGGAGGAAGTGAAAGAAATCAGTATTTGTAGGGAAATGGTGTTAGGGAAATTGACGGGATTGAAGGCCGATAAATCCCCAGGGCCTGATAATCTACATCCTAGGGTACTTAAGGAAGTGGCCCTAGAAATAGTAGATGCATTGCTGGTCATCTTCCAAAATTCAATAGAATCTGGAACAGTTCCCATGGATTGGAGGGTAGCTAATGTTACCCTACTATTCAAAAAAGGTGGTAGAGAGAAAACAGGGAATTATAGACCGGTAAACCTGACATCGGTAGTGGGGAAAATGCTAGAGTCCATTATAAAAGATGTAATAGCAGAGCACTTGGAAAACAGTGACAGGATCGGACAAAGTCAACATGGACTTACAAAAGGTAAATCGTGCTTGACTAATCCACTGGAATTTTTTGAGGATGTAACTGGTAGAATAGATAAGGGAGAACCAGTGGATGTGGTGTATTTGGACTTTCAGAAGGCTTTTGATAAGGTCCCGCATAAGAGATTAGCGTGTAAAGTTAAGGCACATGGGATTGGGGGCAAGGTACTGACTTGGATAAAGAACTGGTTGGCAGACAGGAAGCAAAGAGTTGGAATAAATGGGTCTTTTTCCGAGTGGCAGGCAGTGACTAGTCGGGTACCGCAGGGATTGGTGCTAGGACCCCAGCTATTCACAATATATATTAATGATCTAGACTAGGGAACTAGATGTAATATCTCCAAGTTTGCAGATGACACAAAGCTGGGTGGGCGTGTGTGCTGTGAGGAGGATGCCGAGAAACTCCAGTATGATTTGGACAGGTTGGATGATTGGGCAGAAGCATGGCAGATGCAGTATAATGTGGATAAATGCAAGGTTATCCACTTTGGTGGCAAAAACAGGAAGGCAGATTATTATCTGAACGGCAATAGATTGGGAGAAGGGGAAGTGCAAGGAGACCTGGGTGTCCTTGTGCACCAGTCGCTGAAGGTAAGCATGCAGGTGCAGCAGGCGGTTAAGAAGGCAAATGGTATGTTGGCCTTCATAGCGAGAGGGTTCGAGTACAAGAACAAGGATGTCTTGCTGCAGTTGTACAGGGCCTTGGTGAGACCACATCTTGAGTATTGTGTGCAGTTTTGGTCGCCTTATCTGAGGAAGGATGTTCTTGCCATGGAGGGAGTGCAGCGAAGATTCACCAGGCTGATACCTGGGATGGCAGGAATGACATGAGGAGAGATTGGGTCGATTGGGCTTATACTCACTGGAGTTTAGAAGAATGAGAGGGGATCTCATTGAAACTTATAAAATTCTACCAGGACTGGACAGACTGGATGCAGGAAGGATGTTCCCGATGACCAGGGAGTCCAGAACCAGGGGTCACAGTCTAAGGATAAGGGGTAGGCCTTTTAGGACAGAGATGAGGAGGAATTTCTTCACCCAGAGAGTGGTGAAACTGTGAAATTCTCTGCCACAGAAGGCAGTTGAGGCCAATTCATTAAATATATTCAAGAAGGAGTTGGATATATTTCTTAAGGCTAAAGGGATATGGGGAGAAGGCAGGGACAGGGTACTGAATTTGGATGATCAGCCATGATCTCATTGAATGGCGGAGCAGGCTCGAGGGGCTGAATGGCCTACTCCTGCTCCTATCTTCTATGTTTCCATGTTACCGGGTCTGCCGCAGAACGTTGACTTGTTCCAATTTTCCATTTCCAGTTAAGTCATCTCAGAGCAACCTCAAGCTCATAGATTTCCAGCTTAGCTCTGCAGCTACTGAAGGGAAATAGTCACTTGTTGGTCATTTGGCAACTGATCAGCATAGGTTAGAGCCCTTTCTAGGCAGAAAAGAGGTGCCAAGAAATTCCTCTAAAATGCATGGTGCAAGCCAAGGAAATGTACATCATTGGGGTAATTTGATGAATTTGTGCTCCTGGTGAACAGCTTCACCTACTGATACCTGGAATTTTGATGGTGGCTCCCCACAATTTTCCATTCATTCATTTTCGCTCTATGCCAGAAATGCAAATTTATAAATGTACCTCTCCTATCTCATTGAACTGTTCCACAGGTTGTAGGAGTAGGCCTTCGACAGCAACTGCTGTCTTCTCTGAAGCCCAATCTTGGTAAACACTGAACTCTGGATATAAGATTGTGTTCTCTTACTGTCTCCATTTAACAGCAGCTGTCATCCAGGTCTGAGATTCCTCATTAGCTATGCAACAGACATCTGCCTTCAGCACGTTGAACCCTTGCAGAACAAGTAGAATGCAGTGTTGTGACTTGCTTATCTTCAGCTGCTTAATCAACGTTCTCACATGAAGGAATTTGACAAAGTCATGGCTGCCAAGAAGATGACTCCACCTCCAAATACTGAGTGGTATTGTAAGACAACCCTCCTTCCTTGCAACTGTTTCCTGCCACAATTCCACTTCACAGTTCAGTCCTGGAACTTGCATGTGCACTGAAGGAAACTCTTCCTTTGCATACATAGTGGCTCTAAAGCATGAAAGACAACTGTTTTTCAATATAAATCTTATACTCCACAATTTTAACCTACATTGGGACTTTGCGGTCATTGAAGAAAAACGAGTAAGAGCAGGACACAGTTTGCCAATTTGAGGTGTGGTCGCAAAGAACAATGTTCAATCTAAAGCTGGCATTCTCAAGAACCTCTAGTTACTGATGGGAATTAAGAGTTGGGTTAGATGCCCAGTGTATCTTCTAATTAATATGTTTAACTTCTCAGCTTGTCGTTATACTGGATAGAGGGTCACCCACCGCCATATTTCACTAGTTATCCAGTAATTCATGATAGTGAGTAGAATGCAGTAGATTCCCAAGCAAGTGAGGAAAAATAAGGGGAATGGGAGCAGAGTAGGTTGCACTGGCACGGGACAATGGGCCAAATGTACTCGGTATACTGAAATTTCAGTGATTCTATAGTGCCATCCAGCACATCATTTGACATTGAATAGGATGCATAACAGTAATGACCATGCTTCACTCCTCTTTCAAGTGAATATCCCATCGATCTCTATTTGGAGCTGGAGTGAAATCCAGAATTAGACCACACACTTGTATAGCTTCCAGCTTTGTAAGTGTCACATGAGGTACTAGATTGAAGAGAGAAAGCTAGAAATGTGGGAGAGAAATAAAAACAGAAAATGCTGGAAATACTCAGCAGGTCCGGCAGCATCTGTGGCGAGAGAAACTGTTAACGTTTCAAGTTGATGAGCCTTCTTCAGAACTGGAAAAAGCTGGAGATCAAACCGGTTTTTATGCAAGTGCAGACGCAGGGAAAGGGGGGAGAGGAGGAAAGAACAAAAGGGAAGGTCTGTGATAGGATGGAAGGCAGGAGAGATTAAGAGACATTAAGAGATGGTGCAAGGCAAAAGGAGATGGTAATGTGACAAGTTAAGAAACAAAAGATGGCACTAGATGGCGTGTAAATGGCACTGGCGGAATGAAAGACAGCTGCCATGTGGGAGAGAAAAGTAAATAAATGTGGGAGGGAATGTGTGTAAGAGGCTTACAAGAGCAGGTGACGCAAAATGAAAGGAAACTGAAAAAGAACTTATAAAGAGTGTGAAAAAAAGTCGATGCGAGGCGTTGGTGAGAAACATACCAAAGAGAGAGGTGAGACTTACAGAAAAAAATAAAGAGTTGAGGATAAACATCGAGAGAGTGAGCAGACAGATAGGGAGAGAAATATAGAAAGAGTTAGTGAGTGGGAACAAGGAGGGAGACAGTTGCAGGAAAAGAGAAAAACACTTTTTTAAATTTTGGTCATGAGCAAATGCCACAAGAGATGATAACATAAGAAATAGGAGCAGGAGTCGGCCCTTCGAACCTGCTCCGCCATTGAAATAACTGTGGCTGATCTTCTATTTCAACTCCACCTTCCCTTACTATCCCCATATCCCTTGGTTCCCTCAGTATCCAAAAATCTATTGATCACTGTCTTGATTATACTCAACGACTGAGCATCCACAGCCCTCGGGTAGAGAATTCTAAATATTCACAACCCCTTTGAGTGAAGAAATTTCTCCTCATCTCAGTCCTAAATGGCCGACCCTTTATTCTAAGACTGTGACCCCTAGTTCTAGACTCCCCAGCCAGGGAAAACCCCCTCCCAGCATCTACCCTGTCAAACCCCTTAAGAATTTTGGCCTAGAAATTCGGTTGGTAGCGCCAGCGATTAGCGCCTAATGAGTCCGATATTTGGGGCGTTACCCAATGTTCGGGCGGGTGCAATGAAGATAACGACACCTCCCATATTGACTATACATTTAGCGCCTGCGCTAACTGTTAGCGTGTGCCCGCGTGCGCAGGCAGATCATGACGTCATTTCAGTGTGCAACACCTTTTTGGCGCCCCTGACCGGATATTCGGTGGCGCCCGGAACCTTTCCACCTAGCACTATTAGTGACAGTTCGATGGAACGTTCCCAGGCCCTTCTCGGAGTCGGGGGGCGCTATTTAAAGGGGACAGCTCTAGTATAAAAGCTGCAGCCACTTGGCCTGTTCATTGTGATCGTTGCTGGAGAGAGTTGGTGAGCTACTGTTGAGCAGTTTTTTTTGGATTTAGCCTTCGAATACTTGGGACCTTCAGACCTGTCCGGAGCAGTTGGAGCGCTACATATTACAGCGTGTTGCCCGTCTGGCATCGGAAGGGGAGCTGCTTTGGAGGGGAACGTCCTCATGGCCGTACACTTTGAAGGGGCACAGAGACGGCGGGAGAGAGGGCCGGGATTGGCCAGAAGGAGGAGCAGCAATGGAGGTCGGCCAATCCGAAGATACGCTGCGAGGGTATTCAGGCAGCAGGTGTCATGCCATGTCGGAGGAGCAGTGTGTGCGAAGGCTCCGATTCGGTAAGGAGGTTGTGACTGAGCTGTGCCACCTGCTTGCTGAGGATCTGCAGCCGCGTCTACGGTGCAGGACCTCTCTTCGGTGGCCGTCAAAGTGACTGTTGCCCTCAACTTTTATGCCAGCGGATCCTTTCAGTCAGCCACTGGGGACATTGCGAATATATCTCAGTTTGCAGTGCATTGTTGTATCCGGCAAGTGACAGCTGCCCTTTATAGAAGAAAGCGTCAATTCATCACCTTCCCTCTGACCCTGGAGAAGCAGGCGGAGTGCGCGCAGGGCTTCGCTGCTATTGTGGACTTCCCCATGGTGCAGGGGGCATTGATTGCACACACGTGGCTTTGCGGGCGCCATTACTGAATCCTGAGGACTTCCGCAACCGCAAGGGGTTCCACTCCCTCAATGTCCAGCTGGTCTGTGACCACCGCCAAATGATCATGGCAGTCAACGCGCAATTCCCTGGGAGCAGCCACAATGCGTTCATCCTGCGGCACACTTCAGTTTCTGACCTTTTTGAGGGGCCGGCTCACCCACGAGGCTGGCTTCTTGGTGACCAGGGCTATCCTCTCTGCCCATGGCTCATGACCCCACTCCGTTTGCCCGCCACCCCGGCAGAAGAGCTGTACAACAGCAGCCATCAGGTGACCAGGAACATTGTGGAGCACACTATTGGTGTGCTCAAACAGCGTTTCCGCTGTCTAGACCATTCGGGGGGAGCCCTGCAGTACTTGCCGGAGCAAGTGGGTCGCATCGTCGTCGTCTGCTGCATGCTCCACAACTTGGCCATTCGACGAACCCAGCCAATGCCAGCACTCCCTCAAGGTCCAGCAGAGCAGGCGGACGAGGAGGAGGAGGAGGAGGAGGAAGAGCAGGCGGACGAGGAGGAGGAGCATGCGGATGAGGAGGAGGAGGAGGAAGATGGGAGGGCTCCTGAAACTGGAAGGGCCATCCATCAGAGGCTCATCAGGACTCGGTTCGAGGCCCCTCTGACGGAATGATGGGTGTCAATTGTCCTGCGCACTTCGGATCGTACAAAGCCTCTGAAGGCCACCATGAGTGTAAATAGTTCCGAGTACCATTGTAAATTAAAACTTTTCTTTATTGTCAAAAAAGTCCTTCCTTCCAGCATAACAACGTCATGTCAACAGAAACCATAACTAACAAAATAACAGTTAACTCTTCGGCAAAGCCGCAAAACTAAACAAACCATTTCCAACAATCACAACGGGTGAGGGAGTCCTTCAATTTGGGCAAAGAAACGTCTTTGCACCTCCCTCTACTGCTGGCCCCTTGATGGAGACCGACTTCTCTTTCGCTGTCGGCCCCTTCCCTCCCTGCTGTTCCTACTTAATTGAACCCCAGTGGCGGCGTCAAGGCTGGGGGACGCCTGCTGACTGTCTGGAAGCGCAGAAGCCCCTGAGGGACGGCCTGGACGAGCTCTGGGCTTGGAGGGTGCGGAGGCTGGCTGCTTGATCTGGCCATGGCTGGAAGCAGTCTGCACTGCAGGTGGTGGCAGCTGGACTGCAGACGTAGCAGCGGTGGCATGAGCAATGGTCACCTGCCAAGAGAGGACACCTGCACCATGGTCGGGCGACACATGGGCTCTCTGAGGGGACCGGCTCGGCTCATCCGTCACAATCGACTGCTTCACTGATTCCTGGCCTCGTGCGGTACTGGAAGGGCCCGGGGTGATCCTAGCTGATGCAGATAGGGTGGCAGCAGTGAGAGTTCGCGTTGCCTCAATCTGGGTGTTGACGAGGCCAGCAAGTGACTGCGTGGCAGCAGTAAGGACCTGTGTGGCAGGTGCCAGTGCTTCGGAGAAGCCCTGGACATGGCTTTCCATTGCTTCGGACAAGGCCGGAGCAGTCCGGTCCACTGCCTCGGACAAGCCCTGGACAGACCTTTACAGGGATTGTCCGAAGCTCTGAACAGTCCTTTCCATAGCGGCCTCGAAGCCCTGGACCGTCCTCTCCATTGCTGCCCCAAAGTCCAGCACACTCTTTGCCAGTGTTTCTATCGACTGAGGCATCCTCCCCACTGCAGCCATAAGCTCAGTGTGCCTGAGCCGGGCCTGGGTGCTCATTTCAGCCAGACTACGCACCTCCTCTGCACCCTGTGCAGCAGTCATCGCTCCCTGCCTTGCCCGCCGGGGAGCCGGCGCCAGAACTTGCCTACCCCCCTCGCGTAGCTGCAGGCCGCTTGTTCCGGCAACTGGCTCCTCATCAGAGCACCCCCCCCTCCCCTCCAGGGAGCCACTATCCCCAGTCTGCAGATGTGTAGGCTCCCCTGAGGCTGGAACGGATGGTCCGGCTTCCTCCTGATCCTCGCCTCCGGAGGCACTGGCAGCTTCAGGGCGTGGATCCCAAGTTAGTGATGCAGCATCTGAAAGCAGGGAGGTGGAAGAGTGGCTTTAGCAAAAGGACAGGTTGGCAGCAAGGCATGCCAGATTGCGGCAAGGCTCTGACATGGCTGCACACTGAGAAAGCATGCTGGCGGAGGGACCAAGTGGAAGGAGACAGCTGTAAAAGGTGAGAACCTTACCATCGCTGTCGACAATGGGGTCGGCAGCTGCAGTGGTAACAGGACCACTCAGACATCCTCCAAGAATCTGGTGCACTCTCTCCTCGAGATCCGTGAGAGTGACCACCGGTTCGAAGCTGGTCCTTTCGGATCGTCGCCAGCTTGGACTGCAGGGGAAAGAAGGGGAAGTTCCGTTACATGATTCCTTGAGTGATCATCTCATGCCCCCCATGGTGAAAGAGCCCTTATGTGATGCCCTGAGTGATCATCTCATGCCCCCCATGGTGCAAGAGCCCTTACATGACTCCTTGAGTCAAATGTGCATGTGTGTGCCCAGAAAGGGCCATGGGTGCTTGCTGACAGATGGCCATTGGGGCAGCGCGCACCCTGTAGCCATGAAGTCAGGTGCAGATGGAGGGAATCAGAAGTTTGCATAAACAACACTCACCCTAACGACCCGAGTGAGGTTGTTGAATTTCTTCCTGCACTGAACAGGGCTCCTGGTCGCCATGCTGCTGGAGTTGACCCTCTGACAAACAACCCTCCAAGCTCGGCGGTACTCCTTTTGATTCGGCCTCCTGCCATTGTCAGGATAGAGAACATCTCGACGGCACTCCACTGCGGACACCAACTGCTCCAGAGCCTCAGTGCTGAAGCGCTCTGCTCTCTGTCTCACCTTCTCCATCTTGACCAAGTTTTTTGCACCAGAGAAGGGCGAGCGCCTATTCTGAGGCCTACAGGGTGATGAGTGTGGAAGCTGAGGCTGACTGACCCACCCCTTTTAAGAGCCGGCTGGCGCCTGGAAGTCTCGTGGTTATCGGTAATTGAGATCACCTGCGCTGCACCCATCCGCACCGATATTGGGTAGCGCCGGAAGTTTTGCGCCTTAGGCCTGTGCAACGTCTGAATTCACGCCTCAATCCCCTTTGGGGGCGATGCAACCCAATATCGCACCAGACGGCGATAAGTTTCATCTGGCTATAAACTTTGCACAGTGCCAGTTCTAATGCCTCAAGCGGGGCTATACCCAATTTCTCGGCCTTTATGTTTTAATGAGATCACCTCTCATTCTTCTAAACTCGAGGGAATATAGGCCTAGTCTACTCGATCTCTCCTCATAGGACAATCCCCCCATCCCAGGAATCAATCCAGTGAACCTTTGTTGCACTCCCTCTAAGGTAAGTATATTCTTCCTTAGGTAAGGAGTCTATAACTGTACACAGTACTTCAGGTGTGGTCTCACCAAGGCCCTATATAATTGCAGCAAGACTTCTTTACCCGTATACTGCAATCCTTTTGTAATAAAAGCTAACATACCATTTGCTTTCCTAATTGCTTATTTTTATTTAGCTTAAGCTTGTTATTTCTATGCTGGCATATTATATAACGAGATATTAACCATTCAACTCTCTGGTACAAATATATTTAATTAATCATGCAGTAAACCAGAAATACTACAAGTTCTGTATTTGAGAACATATGGAATAGCTCTTAATTTTTGGTGCTTTTGTGTAAATAACTACATGTGATGTTTACCAGGAATCTTTAAAAAGCCTATATCTGGTGAAATGTATACTTAAAGGTAATATTACATGAATTTGAGCTGGAATACCTTCATAGTAGATGAGGAGCATAAAACAATTCGGTGATTTTTATTACAGGAAAAAACTGAGGTGGAATTAAAATATTTTGAACAAGTTGGGAGATTGTTGGATGTTACGGTATTCATATATATTGGAAATATAAATGCTTCCACTAAACTGCTCTAAATTGTTTGTTTTTAAATGTAATATCATTTTTCATGCCTTTGTTTTTGTTAAAGTTTGGTAAACACTGGTTTACTGGAGAGGTGCTTGTGGGAGCTGGGAACCCCACTGACTCGCTCGAACCACAACCAGGATATTAAAGCTCAGGTCAGTGTAATATATACTACAGTTTAGATCCTTGATATTCATATGAAGAAAGACCCTTGTACAAGAATTGAATTTCTACTACTGACACTACTTCAATTTACCACAGTCATCCAAGAGGTAGACTCATTATCTGACCTCAAGTCAACAATCTACACCGGGGGTCCTCGAGAAGATTTCAGGTGGTCCGCCAGTTGGTTTGTCCCGTCAATATACAGTACAGAGGATGCTACTGATGTTTCTTCTTCTTAGGCAGTCCCTTGGAACCGAGGATGACTTACTTCTACACTAAAAATGAGTTTTCAGGTGACTGATTAGTCCAATGCGGGACCTACAGTCTGTCACAGGTGGGGTGGGCGGGTGGGTGGGGTGCTTGGGTTGATGTGCGCTCCTTCGCTGTTTGCGCTTGGCTTCCACTTGCTGCCGGCGAAGAGACTCGAGGTGTTCGGCGCCTTCCCGGATGCTTCTCCTCCACTTTGTGCGGTCTTGGGCCAGGGATTCCCAGATGTCGGTGGGGGTGTTGCACTTTTTCAAGGAGGCTTTGAGGGTATCCTTGAAGCGTTTCCTCTGCCCACCTGGGGCTCTCTTGCCGTGTCGGAGCTCCGAGTAGAGCATTTGTTTTGGGAGTCTCTTATTGGGCATGTGGACGATGTGGCCCGTCCATCAGAGCTGATCGAGCATGGTCAAAGCTTCGATGCTGGGAATGTTGGCCTGAGCGAGAACACTGATGTTGGTGCGCCTATCCTGCCAATGGATTTGCAGGATCTTGCAGAGGCAGCGTTGGTGGTACCTCTCCAGTGCTTTGAGGTGCCTGCTATACATTGTCCATGTCTCTGAAGCATACAGGAGGGCAGGTATCACTACTGCGCTGTAGACCATGAGCTTGGTGGTGTCTTTGTGGTCCTGGTCTTCAAACACTTTCTTCCTCAGGCGACCGAAGGCTGCACTGGCACACTGAAGGCGGTGTTGGACTTAGTCATTGATGTCTGCCCTTGTTGACAGTAGGCTCCCAAGGTATGGAAAGTGATCCACGTTATCCAAGGCCTAGTCATGGATTTTGATAATCGGGGAGCAGTACTGTGTGGCGGGGGCAGGTTGGTAGAGGACCTTTGTCTTACGGATGTTTAGTGTAAGGCCCATGCTCTCGTACGCTTCGGTGAAGGTGTTGACGATGGTTTGGAGTTCGGCCTCAGAGTGTGCGCAGACACGAGCGCCATTTGCATACTGTAATTCGACGACAGAGGATGGGATGACCTTGGATCTGAAGTGGAGGCGACAGAGGTTGAACAGTTTCCCATTTGTTCTGTAGATTAGCTCCACTCCAACGGGAAGCTTAGTGAGGGTGAGATGGAGCATTGCAGCCAGGAAGATCGAGAAGAGCGTTGGTGCGATGACACAGCCTTGCTTGACCCCGGTCTGTATGTGAATTGGGTCTGTGGTGGATCCGTTGGTCAGGATCACAGCTTGCATGTCGTCGTGAAGCAGGTGGAGGATGGTGACAAACTTTTGAGTGCAGCCGAATTTGAGGAGGATACTCCATAATCCCTCACGGTTGATGGTGTCGAAGGCCTTTGTGAGGTCAAAGAAGGCCATGTACAGCGGTTGGTGCTGTTCCCTGCATTTCTCTTGTAGTTGACGTGCGGTGAAGATCATGTCCATTGTGCCCCTTAGTGGCGGAATCTGCATTGCGACCCTGGGAGGAGCTCTTCAGCCGCTGGGAGAAGGCGATTGAGGAGGATTCTTGCGATGACTTTCCCTGTAGCAGACAGCAGGGAGACTCCTCTATAATTACTGCAATCGGACTTATCACCTTTCTTGAAGATGGTCACGATTACGGCGTCTCTGAGATCCCCTGGCATGCTCTCCTCCTTCCAAATAAGAGAAATGAGTTCATGTATTCGCGCCAATAGTGCTTCTCCACCATGTTTTAGTGCCTCGGCAGGGATTCCATCTGCTCCTGAGGCCTTGTTGTTCTTCAGTTGTCGGATGACCTTTTCAACTTCATGCCAGGCTGGGGTTGTGCTGAGGTGGTGGCGGGTAGCATGCTGCGGGATGGAGTTGAGGACACTCGTGTCGAAGACAGAGTCGTGGTTAAGGAGATCTTCGAAGTGCTCCTTCCAGCGGGCACTGACTGCCTCTCTGTCCTTGATGGGTACCTCTCCGTTCTTGACCCGCAGTGGGGTAGGGCCTTGGGTGTTTGGGCTGTAGATGGTCTTGACTGCGCTAAAGAATCCATGCACGTCGTGGTTGTCAACTAGCTGCTGGATCTCCTGCGCTTTCTCCACCCACCATCTGTTCTTTAGGTTGCGAGTTTTTTGTTGGACCTCGGCCTTCAGGCATCTGTAGAGCTGCTTTCTTGCTCTCGAGTTCTGTTGCTGTTTCCAGATCAGGAATGCCTTGCGCTTGCGGCTTATTAGCTCCTGGATCTCCTGGTCATTCTCGTCGAACCAGTCTTGGTGTTTCCTGGTCGGGTGACTGAGCATCTCTTCACAGGTGCTGATTATGGAGGCCTTGAGTGCAGACCAGGTGCTGTGGACACTCTGTGCCTCTGAATCACTGGGAGTCGTCGGGTTGGTTGTGAGGCGCAGGCTGAATAGGGCCTTCTTAGCGGGGTCTTTGAGTGCTCCAGCGTTGATTTTCCTGCGGCATTGTTTCTGTTGCCGCCGCTCTTTTGGGGCTACAATGATGAAGATGACAGAGCGGATTAGGCAGCGGTCTGTCCAGCAGTCGTCAACTCCTGTCATGGCGCGGGTGATGAGGACGTCCTTGCGGTCCCTCGCTTGGACGATGACTAGTCCAGCAGATGACAGTGCTTGGAGTGAGGGTGTTGCCTTGAAGCCTTGTACCTGTCTCTCTGACGGAACAAAGTGTTGGTTATGGCAAGGCCATGTTCTTAGCATTTCGACGGACGAGGGTACCGTTGGAGTTGGCTTTCCCTTTCCCCCCCCCCCTCTCTGCCGATCACACCTCCCCAGAGGTCTGTGTCCTTTCCAACTCTGGCGTTGAAGTCGCCAAGGAGGATCAGCTTGTCGCCCGTTGGGACTCGGGACAGGGATTGTTCGAGGCTGGAGTAGAATTCCTCTTGGGTCTCCTCTGTGGTTTCCAGTGTTGGGGTGTATGCACTGATGACCGTAGCGCACTGGTCCTGGGCTAGGGTGAGCCGTAGAGTGATGAGGCGTTCGTTTATTCCACAAGGGGAGTCTCCGAGACGTTCAACTAGCTCATTTTTGATGGCGAAGCCTACCCCATGGAGGCGGCGTTCCTCTTCAGGTTTGCCTTTCTAGAAGAAGGTTCCACAAGGTTCCACAAGAACCACCACCTTGCTCCTTGAGCTGACCTTCCCCTGCCTGCTGGGTCTCGCTTAGGGTGGCGATGTCTATGTCGAAACGTCTGAGCTCCCGGGCAACGATAGCAGTACGGCGTTCCGGTCTGTTGCTGTTGGGGTTGTCCATGAGGGTCCTGACGTTCCAGGTCCCGAACTTCATTTTAAAGGGTGGAAGATGCCTGTGTGTGAATTCTTTTAACGTGGGACCTGCGGGAAGGAGGGAGGAGGACAGTAGGAGTATGTTTGTGTGTGTGTGCTTGGCCGATGTAGCAGAGCCTGGTCTTCAATCGTCTTGGATCCCCTTGCCATTGGACCAAGACCTTGCTCTGTCAAGCCTGTGTGGTAGCTGGTGTGCAATGGCCACCCCACATTACTGATGTTTATGGCATAAACATCAGTAGTCTCCCCTGTATATTGAGAAGAGTAGAATAGTCTCAGCGATACAAAGACTCTGCATGCGCAGTCAATTCAGGTTCTTACTGTTGGACACCATTTCTAAGATTAAACAGGTCCCTTTGCATGTCATTGACTTTTACAGCAGTATTTATCTCAAAGTTTTTTTTTGATCCAGCCCTCTTCGTTTCCAAGTTCATAAACCACTCACTGCTTTTAACTATTAAATAAAATAGTGGGAGTTATAAGGTTTCTTCAGGGGATTAAAACCTGAGTTGGAGATGGGAAAATCCGTGAGTTAATCTGGCGTTGCATGGGCCGAGGTAGCGGACGTCTTCCTTTCAACCCTTTTCTTTTCCTCGTGCGGAGCCGCCCTGTGTTGGTAAAAAGCCGCTCGTGCGTTTGATGAGACCATTTTTTCCCCTGGTGTTTGAGACAGGGAGAAGCACCGACAATGGAGAGAGAGTGTGCGCGCCATGTGGCTTTGGAGGGGGTGAAAGGTGGGGTGGGAAGAAAGAGACTTTCCAGTCTCTGGGCCTGTGACATGGCTGTAATAATCGGGCTCTGGTGTGACTCTCTCCTTCAATGCCTTCAGTCTGAGTTAATAAAATAGCTGACGCCGTTATCACGATTTTTAGTTCTCACTAGCAACAAATTTCACACACAACAAAAATAATAATAAATAAAAATGCTTAATTGCATAGTTTTTATGCCGAAAAAATACTTGCGTTGTGTTACAGGGGGTCCGGGGAATTTTTGTAACACAGGAGGGTGTCCTCGGAAGCAAAAAGGTTGAGAACCCCTGATCTTGACCAATATTACTTAATATAACAGTCTCCACATCTCATATCATCTTTCTTTTTGTGGCTAACAAACGCCAACCAAAGATCCACTCTGAATAGAAACACATTTGCCTTGCGTCTTGAAAAATTGACAGTTTTTATTTTTTTTACTACTCCCCAAATACTCTGACATAGTCCTGACCAATGTTCCCTTGACCTCCTGACCACTCCCATCCCAGTTTTGTGGTGACAGCAGCACCTCTATCTTCCTCCTCAATCCCTCACTGTTCCCTTTAACTTCCTGCTTCTTCTCAACTATTTCATTTTCACCCAACAACATCCACAGCATAACTCATAGAATCATAGAAAGTTACAGCACGGAAGGAGGCCATTTCGGCCCATGGTGTCCGCGCCGGCCAACAAAGAGCTATCCAGCCTAATCCCACTTCCCAGTTCTCGGTCTGTAGCCCTGCAGGTTAGAGCATCCCAAGTGCACATCCAAGTACTTTTTAAATGTGGTTAGGGTTCCTGCCTCTACCACCCTTTCAGGCAGTGAGTTCCAGACCCCCACAACCCTCTGGGTGAAGAAATTTCCCCTCAAATCCCCTCTAAACCTTCCCCCAATTACTTTAAATCTGTGCCCCTGGTTTTTGACCCCTCTGCTAAGGGAAATAGGTCCTTTCTATCCACTTTATCTATGCCCCTCATAATTTTATACACCTCAATAAGGTCTCCCCTCAGTCTCCTCTGTTCCAAGGAAAACAGACCCAGCCTATCCAGTCTTTCCTCATAGCTAAGATTCTCTACTCCCGGCAACATCCTTGTAAATCTCCTCTGTACCCTCTCTCGTGCAATCACATCTTTCCTGTAATGTGACCAGAACTGCACACAGTACTTTAGCTGAGGCCTAACTAGTGTTTTATACAGTTGAAGCATAACCCCCCCCTGCTCTTGTATTCTATGCCACGGCTAATAAAGGCAAGCATTCCGTATGCCTTCTTAACCACCTTATCTACCTGGCCTGCTACCTTCAGGGATCTGTGGACATGCACTGTAAGGTCCTTTGTTCCTCTACACTACTCAGTATCCTACCATTAATGTGTATTCCCTTTCCTTGTTAGCCCTCCCCAAATGCATTACCTCACACTTCTCCGGATTGAATTCCATTTGCCACTGTTCTGCCCACCTGACCAATTTATTGATATCTTCCTGCAGTCTACAGCTCCCTTCTTCAGTATCAACCACACAGCCGATTTTAGTATCATCTGCAAACTTCTTAATCATACCCCCTCTATTCAAGTCTAGGTCGTTGATATATATCACAAAAAGCAAGGGACCTAGTACTGAGCCCTACAGAACCCCACTGGAAACAGCCTTTCAGTCACAAAAACACCGATCAACCATTACCCTCTGCTTCATGTCTCCGAGCCAGTTTTGAATCCAACTTGACACTTTGCCCTGGATCCCATGGGCTTTTAACTTCGTGACCAGTCTGCCATGTAGAACCTTATCAAAAGCCTTGCTAAAGTCCATATACACTACATCAACGCATTACCCTTATCTACCCTCCTTGTTACCTCCTCAAAAAATGCAATCAAGTTTGTCAGACACGACCTTCCCTTAACAAATCTGTGCTGACTATCCTTGATTAATCCGTGTCTTTCTAAATTAAGATTTATCCTGTCCTTCAGAATTCTTTCCAATAATTTTCCCACCACCGAGGTTCGACTGACTGGCCTGTAATTACTTGGTGTATCCTTTTCTCCCTTTTTAAACAAGGGTACCACATTAGCAGTTCTCCGGCACCACACCTGAAACCAGAGAGGATTGAAAAATGATGGTCGGGGCCTCTGCAATTTCCTCTTGCTTCGCTTAACAGCCTGGGATACATTTCATCCGGGCCTGGGGATTTATCTACTTTTAAAGCTGCTAAACCCCTTAATACTTCTTCTCTCACTGTTTATTTCATCTAATATTTCACACTCCTCCCCCCTGGTAGCAATGTCTGCTTCGCCCCTCTCCTTTGTGAAAACAGACGCAAAGTATTCATTAAGAACCCTACCGACGTCTCCCGCCTCCACACACACATTACCCTCATGATCTCTAATAGGCCCTACCCTTTCTTTAGTTACCCTCTTACTCATGATCCAAGTTGAAATGCAACATTGAAACCTGTGTCACCCTAATATTATAAACCTCTAGCTTCGTGCATCTGAGGCTGCCTTTACACTACAAACGTCAACATTGGTACAAAACAATTTCCTCTTTCGACCAGCGCTAACCTTATGGAGTGTAAATCCAGAGTTTGGACCTGACCTAACTCTGGAGCAAAGCAAAGTAAGAATTCCTGCCCTGACATTCGGCTTCGTTCTGTGTGAGTCCATCTTTGTGTTTCTGGCAGCGAATGCATGTTGGAAATTTGGGCATTTGCTGCGCATCATTTTCTGACCATTCAAATTAATGCGCAAAGTCCAAAAATTACCCATTATAATTTGGTCAAAGTGGCGATGTTTCAAATGAGCACAATTCTGCTCTTGTATCATGCATAAATAATGAATGATCTTTCACAATTCACCAAGTCCTACCACTTGTATGTTATCCCATCAATTCATGCATGAAGGAGCAATTTGAATGCTGCAGCCCATGGTCCATTTACCACAGGTGTACAGTCGACCCTGTGTGTTTCTACTGTGGGATTATTAAGTTGATATCTAACACTGAGATTTTGTTGTGCAGTGTATATAATTATTGTGTTTCTCTGCAGGTTTTGTCCCACCTCCAGTATCTGTCCTCTCTTTCTGGGCTAATCCAGCCGTGTTTGATCTTGTATCCAGAGCACATAACCCAAGATGACCTGTTAAAGCCATTGTTGTCAAATATATTCACAGTACTTTGTATATGGTGCAAGGACTATTTTGGTAATATACTTAAATTTTTCCTCTTCTTTCCCCCATGTATGTTCTCTGGTATATTTATTGCAGTTATTGAAAAATATGTGCATGTGTTTTCCTTGTTTTTGTGAGAGAAAATTAAATTGGATTCAACTGTGAGGAAGTTATTTAGTCTGGAAAGTACCCTTGTTATTATTTTTCAGCATAGTTGTTTCAACAATAACAACTTGCATATTAAATGTCTTTAACGTAGAAAATAACGTCCTACAGTGCTACATAGAGGTGTAATCACAAAATGGCCGTTGAGCCTTAAAGGAGGAGAACAAATTAGGAAGCACGGTGTGTTTTAAGGAGGGCCTTAAAGAAGGAGAATGGAGGGTTTTAGGGAGCAAATTTCAGAGTGTGTGGCCAAGGGGGCTGAGCGCATGCCCACCAATGATTGGTTGAATGGAAGGGGGAGATGCACAAAAGGCCCGGGTAGGAGAAATGGAGAGTTCAGATTGGGATTTGTAGGGCTGCAGGAGGTTACAGAGATGAGGCTTTGATGAGATTTAAACACGAGGATGAGAATTTTAAATTTGAGCCATTTAAAATTTCAGCAACTTTTGATCAGCTCCAATATAAAAAGTGATTGAATTCTTACAAGAACCTTTTTTGTATAAAAGCTCTGTCTATTAGAATCTTTTAAAAAAAGGTGGACTATAATAAAACTAGAAAAGAAAAGCTTCTCCTAATCAGATAAAGCTGACACCACAGCCCTGATATTTACAGGGAGGTTGTAGGGTAGCGCCAGCCAGGCGGAGATGTGGCGGTCTTGCTGAATTTAACGGCAGGACCTCAATATAATTTTTTCTTTTGCTTCTCGCCCACCAGCCAGCCTGATTGATGGGCTGGCCAGCTGCCGGGCGGGCAAACCTTTCATTCCTCAATGGGTAAAATAGTGTGATCAAACTTTGTGCTGTACATGCCTGAATGATGTGCCACGACCTTCCTGCCTCTGCTGGGTTGATGTTGTGGATCATTGTGGTTATTTTTACACAGCAAAATCTGCCTCTGTTGTGTTATTTCTGCCTGACAAAATTAACTTTTGCCTCTTAAGTACCTTTATGGTTTCCCCATCCTATGATAACAAAGTTCTCATCCATGCTGCTTCATACATGTGCAGCTACGAGTTGTCAAACAGTTTCAAATATGCTAAGTAGGTGTAGCTGCTGCCATCAGTTGCGTACCTCAAACCCAAGCAAACAAAATAGATTTAAAGGCATCAGAAATGTAGAATTACTCCTGTGGAAAAACGGATTCCTTTTGCTATGAATTAAGAAGTAAAAATAATGGGCTTGTATTTATAAAAACCCTTTTCACATTGGAAGAGCTCAATGTGCTTTATTCAATGAATTTATTTTTGGAGTGCAGTGACTGTTGTTGTGCAGGTAAGTAGATTGGCCTACATTTTAAATATTTTAGTATTAAATCTTTGTCAAGGACATTTCAGTTTCCCCTGTGAATGTTTATCTTCCATGGTGCATGTGGATAAATGTACCAGGAAAATTGGTTTTAGTCTTAAATCAATAATACTGCTTAGCTTTTATAATTAGTTTTCACTAAGAATGTCAAACCATGCCAGTTAACATAAAAGTTTAGAGCTATAATACAGTTAGGGAGACAACTGATTATTAATTCTATAAACAAAGCAGATGTGAATGTTTGTAGTGCTCTGGGTACTTGCTTTCAAATATAACACTAAACATTAGCAAAGGGTTTTGCATAAATAGGATAAAGTCAGAACACGACATGTTTGTTGTTACTCAGCAGTGGCTGTTAATAACTGGAAATTGTCTTTTTAAACGAGTGATTTTTCAATGCCAACCCAATAACTATCTGTGTTTCAGACTGTGAGGTAATATCTGCTATCTACCAAGCGTGGACAGACTTGTTTATCCTTTTGAACACAATTCTACGGAAAAGTGGTCAGGCTACATTCCCAGCTGTCGTAACTGCTGCGGCAAAGCAGTGGGCTGCTCTCATAGGTAATATAAACCAGCTAATTTGTGCATTCTCTGTATTCGGGAGATTAGATTCTCCCCCTTTGGGTACTTTGTTTCACTGGTGCCCACATTAGTTAATGTACCATTTCCATGTGCGTGTCTTAAAACAATATATTTTAGGAATAAATTTGAATTGCTTAACCAAATTTTAATCCATACAGAACAAGCATTATTCCTATTATATTTTTTTTTCAGATTTACACATAGAATTAATATTGCCGGGACATTACACAGAGTTTGATGGTATTTAACACCAGTGTAGCAGCAGCTGGCAGATGTGGTCTGTTGCCTTGCATATCACCCCCTCAGCCTACCGCCGCCCCCCCCCCCCCCCAGCCCATGACTTGTTACATGATATAGCACTGTGATGTTAACCAATTTAGAAACCAAATAACTGCTTAAAGCATATACATACGAGATCATTGTGGCATATTTGAAAGTTAGTTTTCATTTGAACAAACTGAGCATAAGTTACAAGGATGGCACAGTGTAAGTAGAGGGCCGGTTACAACTCTGATTAAATCTCCAATTCAACATATTGAATATTCTGTGTCACCTTTTACAAAGGATATATACAGCACAAAAACAGGCCATTCGGCCCAGCCAGTCCATGCCGGCGTTTATGCTCCACACGAGCCTCCTCCTGTCTTTCCTCATCTAAATTTATCAGCATAATTCTCTATTCCCTTTTCCCTCATATGCTTGTCCAGCCTCCCCTTAAATGCATCTATACTATTCGCTTCAACCACTCCCTGTGGTAGCGAGTTCCACCTTCTCGCCACTCTTTGGGTAAAGAAGTTTCTTCTGAATTCCCTATTGGGTTTCTTGATGACTATCTTATATTGATGGCCTCAAGTTATGCTCTTCCCCACAAGTGGAAAAAAACTCTGTATCCACTCTATCAACATTTTTCATAATTTTAAACACCTCTATTAGGTCACCTCTCAGCCATCTTTTTTCAAGAGAAAAGAGACCCAACCTGTATATCCTTTCCTGATATGTGTACCCTCGCATTTCTGGTATCATCTTTGTAAATCTTCTCTGCACCTTCTCCAGTGCCTCTATATCCTTTTTATAATATGGCGAACAGAACTGTACACAGTACTCTTAACTTCCCTACTTTTCAATTCTATCCCTCTAGAAATAAACACTAGTGCTTGGTTTGCTTTTTTATGGCCTTGCTAACCTGTGTTGCAACTTTTAGTGATTTGTGTATTTGTACTCCTAGGTCCCTTTGTTCCTCCACCCCACCTAGACTCTCACCCTCCAAGTGATAATGACCTCCCTATTCTTCCTTCTTCCTAGGCAGTTCCTCAGAACCGAGGATGACTTGCTTCCACATTAAAAATGAGTTCACAGGTGACTGATGAGTCCAATGCGGGACCTACAGTCTCTGTCACAGGTGGGGCAGATGGTGGTTGAAGGGGCGGGTGGGTGGGGTGCTTGGGTTGACGTGTGCTCCTTGCGCTGCCTGCGCTTGGCTTCCGCTTGCTCCCGGCGAAGAGACACGAGGTGTTCAGCGCCTTCCCGGATGCTTCTCCTCCACTTTGTGCGGTCTTGGGCCAGGGATTCCCAGGTGTCGGTGGGGATGTTACACTTTTTCAAGGAGGCTTTGAGGGTGTCCTTGAAGCGTTTCCTCTGCCCACCTGGGGCTCTCTTGCCGTGCCGGAGCTCTGAGTAGAGCGCTTGTTTTGGGAGTCTCGTATCGGGCATACGGACAATGTGACCCGTCCATCGGAGCTGATCGCGTGTGGTCAAAGCTTCGATGCTGGAGATGTTGGCCTGAGCAAGAACACAGACGTTGGTGCGCCTATCCTGCCAATGGATTTGCAGGATCTTGCGGAGGCAGCGTTGGTGGTACCTCTCCAGTGCTTTGAGGTGCCTGCTGTACATGGTCCATGTCTCTGAGGCATATAGACTGGTGTGGGAGAAATGGGTTTTGCTTCTTGGGACACTGGCACCAGTACTGGGACAGGAGAGAGCTGTTTTGTTGGGACAGACTTCACTTGGCCAGTGCTGGGACTAGAATCCTGGCGAATCGAATAACTAGGGCTGTAGAGAGGGCTTTAAACTAATTAGTGGGGGCGAGGTTTCAAGAGAACGAAAAATAAAAATGTCAGCGGAGAAGGCAATAGAGCAAAGTAGCAGTGGGGAAATTAAAAACCAGAGCGTGTCAGGAAGGGACAGAATATATAAAGATAAAGGTAAAGTAGTAAAGGGGGTAAAAGCAGGAATAAATTGTCACAAAACCTATTTAAAAGTTCTTCATCTGAATGCACGCAGCATTCGTAACAAAATAGACGAGTTGACGGTACAAATAACTACACATGGGTATGATCTGGTGGCCATTACAGAAACATGGCTGCGAGGTGACCATGACTGGGAACTAAACATCCAGGGGTATTTGACTGTTAGGAAGGACAGACAGGAAGGAAAGAGAGGTGGGGTGGCTATGTTAATAAAGGATGGAATCACTGCAATAGTGAGAAATGATATTGGGTCAAAGGATCAGGATAGTGAAACAGTTTGGGTGGAGATAAGGAATAATAAGGGGAAAAAGTCACTAGTGGGCATAGTCTATAGGCCTCCTAACAGTTGCAACTCTATTGGTCGGAGTATAAATCAGGAAATAGTTGGGGCTTGTAATAAGGGAACAGCTATAATCATGGGAGATTTTAACTTTCATATTGACTAGACAAATCAAATTGGGAAGGGCAGCCTTGAGGAAGAGTTCATAGAATGCATTAGGGACGGGTTCCTTGAGCAGTATGTTACTGAACCAACCAGGGGGCAGGCAATCTTAGATCTGGTCCTGTGTAATGAGACAGGATTAATAAAAAATGTCCTAGTAAAGGATCCCCTTGGAATGAGTGACCATAACATGGTTGAATTCCAAATTCAGTTGGAGGGTGAGAGAGTTGGATCTCAAACCAGCGTACTAAGCTTAAATAAAGGAGACTATGAAGGTATGAGAGCAGAGTTGACTAAAGTGGACTGGGAAAATAGATTAAGGTGTAAGACAGTACAGGAGCAGTGGTGTACATTCAAGGAGATATTTCACAACTTTCAAGAAAAATATATTCCACTGAGGAAAAAGGGGCGTAAAAGCAAAGACAGCCATCCGTGGCTAAGTAAAGTAATAAAGGACAGTATCCGACTGAAAACAAGGGCATATAAAGTAGCCAAATCTAGTGGGAGGATAGAAGATTGGGAAGCATTTAAAAGCCAGCAAAGAATAACTAAAAGATTAATTAAGAAAGGGAAGATAGATTATGAAAGTAAACTAGCAAAAAATATAAAAACAGATAGCAAGAGTTTCTACAGTTATATAAAAAGAAAAAGGGTGGCTAAAGTGAATGTTGGTCCCTTAGAGGACGAGACCGGGAAATTAGTAGTGGGGAACATGGAGATGGCATATACGCTGAACAAATATTTTGTATCAGTCTTTACAGTAGAGGACACTAAAAATATCCCAACACTGGACAAACAGGGGGTTATGGGGGGGAGGAGCTAAACACGATTAAAATCACTAAGGAGATGGTACTCGGTAAGATAATGGGACTTAAGGCGGATAAGTCGCCTGGACCTGATGGCTTACATCCTAGGGTCTTGAGAGAAGTAGCGGTAGGGATTGCGGATGCATTGGTGGTAATTTTCCAAAACTCCCTGGATTCAGGAAAGGTCCCAGCAGATTGGAAAACTGCTAATGTAACGCCCTTATTTAAAAAGGGAGGTAGACAAAAGGCTGGAAACTATAGACCAGTTAGCCTAACATCTGTGGTTGGTAAAATGTTGGAGTCCATTATTAAGGAAGCAGTAACAGGACATTTGGATAAGCATAATTTAATCGGACAGAGTCAGCATGGTTTTATGAAGGGGAAATCATGTTTGACAAATTTGCTCGAATTCTTTGAGGACGTAACAAACAGGGTGGATAAAGGGGAACCAGTGGATGTGGTGTATTTGGACTTCCAAAAGGCATTTGACAAGGTGCCACACAAAAGATTACTGCACAAGATAAAAAAATCACGAGATTGGGGGTAATATACTGGCATGGGTGGAAGATTGGCTATCTAACAGAAAACAGAGATTTGGGATAAATGGTTCATTCTCGGGTTGGCAATCAGTAACTAGTGGTGTTCCGCAGGGGTCAGTGCTTGGATCCCAACTCTTTACAATCTATATTAACGATTTGGAGGAGGGGACCGAGTGCAACGTATCCAAGTTTGCCGACGATACAAAGATGGGATGGAAAGCAGTGAGTGAGGAGGACATAAAAAACCTGCAAAAGGACATAGACAGGCTAAGTGAGTGGGCAGAAATTTGGCAGATGGAATATAATGTTGGAAAGTGTAAGGTTATGCACTTTGGCAGAAAAAATCAAAGAGCAAGTTATTATCTAAATGGAAAGAAACTGCAAAGTGCTACAGTACAAAGGGATCTGGGGGTCCTGGTGCATGAAACACAGGAGCTTAGTATGCAGGTACAGCAGGTGATCAGGAAGGCCAATGGAATCTTGGCTTTTATTGCAACGGGGATGGAGTATAAAAGCAGGGAAGTCTTGCTTCAGTTATACAGGGTACTGGTGAGGCCACTCTGGAATACTGCGTACAGTTTTGGTTTCCATATTTAAGAAAAGAAATACTTGCTCTCGAGGCAGTTCAGAGAAGGTTCACTCGGTTGATTCCGGAGATGAGGGGGTTGACTTATGAGGAAAGGTTGAGTAGGTTGGGCCTCTACTCATTGGAATTCAGAAGAATGAGAGGCGATCTTATCGAAACATATAAGATTGTGAGGGGGCTTGATCGGGTGGATGCGGTGAGGATGTTTCCACCGATGGGTGAGACTAGAACTAGGGGGCATAATCTTAGAATAAGGGGCTGCCATTTCAGAACTGAGATGAGGAGAAACTTCTTCACTCAGAGGGTAGTAAATCTATGGAATTTGCTACCTCAGAGAGCTGTGGAAGCTGCGACATTAAATAAATTTAAAACGGAGATGGACAGTTACCTAGCAGATAAGGGAATTAGGGGTTACGGGGAGAGGGCAGGAAAGTGGACGTGAGTCTAGGTTCGGATCAGCCATGATCCTATTGAATGGCGGAGCAGGCCCGAGGAGCCGTATGGCCTACTCCTGCTCCTACTTCTTATGTTCTTATAGCAGGGCGGGTATCACTGCTGCTCTGTAGACCATGAGCTTAGTGCCGGGTTTGAGGTCCTGGTCTTCAAACACTCTTCCTCAGGCGACCGAAGGCTGCACTGGCACATTGAAGGCGGTGTTGGACTTCGTCGTCGACGCCTGCCCTTGTTGACAGTAGGCTCCCAAGGTATGGAAAGTGGTCCACATTGTCCAAGGCCTTGTTCTGGATTTTGATATTTGGGGGACATTACTGTGTGGCAGGGGCAGGTTGGTAGAGGACCTTTGTCTTACGGATGTTTAGTGTAAGGCCCATGCTCTCGTACGCTTCGGTGAAGTTGTTGATGATGGTTTGGAGTTCGACCTCCGAGTGAGCGCAGACACAAGCGTCGTCTGCATACTATAATTTGACGACAGAGGATGGGATGACCTTGGATCTGAAGTGGAGGCGACAGAGGTTGAACAGTTTCCCGTTTGTTCTGTAAATTAGTTCCACTCCAGTGGGGAGCTTACTGAGGGTGAGATGGAGCTTTGCAGTAAGGAAGATCGAGAAGAGCATTGGTGCGATGACACAGCCTTGCTTGACCCCGGTTCGTACGTGAATTGGGTCTGTGGTGGAACCGTTGGTCAGGATCACGGTTTGCATGTCGTCGTGAAGCAGGCGAAGGATAGTGACAAACTTTGAGGGCAGCCGAATTTGAGGAGGACACTCCATAATCCCTCGCGGTTGACAGTGTCGAAGGCCTTTGTGAGATCAAAGAAGGCCATGTACAGTGGTTGGTGCTGTTCCTGCATTTCTCTTGTAATTGACGTGCGGTGAAGATCATGTCCATTGTGCCCCTTAGTGGGTGGAATCCGCATTGCGACTCTGGGAGGAGCTCTTCGGCCACTGGGAGAAGGCGATTGAGGAGAATTCTTGCGATGACTTTCCCTGTGGCAGACAGCAGGGAAACTCCTCTGTAATTACCGCAATCGGACTTGTCACCTTTCTTGAAGATGGTCACAATTACCCTGAGATCCCCTGGCATGCTCTCCTCCTTCCAGATAAGAGAAATGCAGAGAGAACTTCACGCCAGTGCTTCTCCGCCATGCTTTAGTGCCTCGGCGGGGATTCCATCTGCTCTTGAGGCCTTGTTGTTCTTCAGTTGTCAGATGGCCTTTTCAACCTCATGCCGGGCTGGGATTGTACTGAGATGGTGGCGGGTAGCATGCTGTGGAATGGAGTTGAGGACACTCGTGTCGAAGACAGAGTCGTGGTTAAGGAGATCTTCGAAGTGCTCCTGCCAGCGGGCACTGACTGCCTCTCTGTCCTTGATGAGTACCTCTCCGTTCTTGGCCCGCAGTGGCGAAGGGCCTTGTGTGCTTGGGCCATAGATGGTCTTTTTTTTAATTCATTGATGGGATGTGGGCGTCGCTGGCTAGGTCTGCATTTAGTGCCCATCCCTAATTGCCCTTGAGAAGATGGTGGTGAGCCGCCGCCTTGAACCGCTGCAGTCCATATGGTGTAGGTACACCCACAATGCTGTTAGGAAGGGAGGTCCAGGATTTTGGCCCAGCGACAGTGAAGGAACGGCGATACAGATCCAAGTCAGGATGGTGTGTGGCTTGGAGGGGAACTTGTAGGTGGTGATGTTCCCATGCGTCTGCTGCCCTTGTCCTTCTAAGTGGTAGAGGTCGCGGGTTTGGAAGGTGCTGTTGAAGGAGCTTTGGCGAGTTGCTGCAGTGCATCTTGTAGATGGTACACACTGCAGCCACAGTGCGCCGGTGGTGGAGGGAGTGAATGTTGAAGGTGGTGGATGGAGTACCAATCAAGCGGGCTGCTTTATCCTGAATGGTGTCGAGCTTCTTGAGTGTTGTTGGAGCTGCACTCATCCAGACTGCGCTAAAGAATCCACGCACTCCCTATTCTTCCTACCAAAATATAATACCTCAGATTTATCTCTGTTGAACTTCGTTTGCCAATTATATGCCCATTCTGTAAGTTTATTAATGTCCTCCTGTAATTTGTTGCAGTCCTCCTCAGGATTGACTATCCTGCCCAATTTGGTGTCATCCGCAAATTTAGAAGTTGTTTTTGATTCTCAAGTCTAAATTGTTAATACAAATTGTGAACAGCAGTGGTCCCAGCACTGATCCTTGTGGAACACCACTACCTACCTTCTGCCACTGTGAATAGCTACCCTTTACTCCTACTCTCTGCTTTCTGTCCTGAAGCCAGCCAGCAATCCATTCTGCTACTTGTCCCCTGACTCCGCATTCTCTGACCTTGTTCATTAGTCTATTATGAGGTACCTTATTGAAGGCCTTTTGAAAATCCAGATAAATTACATCTACTGCATTACCATTGTCTGCTCTCTCTGTTATCGCTTCAAAAAATTCAATAAGTTTGGTCAAGCAAGACTTTCTCTTTTGAAATCCATGCTGACTATTCATTATTATATTTTTGGTTTCTAGATTTTCTTCTATTTTCTCCTTTAGTAGGGATTCCATTAGTTTTCCTACCACCGATGTTAAGCTGACTGGTCTATAATTCCCTGGACATGTTCTATTCCCCTCCTTAAATATCGGTATTCCATTAGCTATCCGCCAGTCCTCTGGCACTATACCTTTTCCTAACGAATTATTAAATATGTGTAGTAATGCCTCTGCTTAAAGCTTTCCTTATAATTAATCTCTATGGGGTGAAATTCATCACTGTAAGCACCTGTAATTTAGCATGCAACATTGAAGGAATATTTTAATATATTTTGATTTGTTTTCTCATTTAACAGTTGCCCATTGGGTACCGAGACATCTTTTCAGTTGTTAAAATTATCTGTATTTCTTTCCAATAATGCCAATGGAAATGGTTTTGTATACATTTGTAATCATTGTTGGAAGCAGAGAACAAGAACTTCTCTCCATTCATTGTGTTTTTTTACACAATAAACCTTATAAAATTTAATTTGAATTGTCACTTTTCCCATAGAATTTCCTGCCCAGGCCTGTCCTCAAGGTGTGTACTTTCACTGGGGATGGTTCCACAGGTGCTGGCAGCCCTTCGCTATGTGTACTTTTCTTCATGTGTGAACCTTGACCGTGAACATCTGCAGGCCACTCAACTGTGGAAGGCATAACAGCCAAGCCCATCCTTACTCTCTCACTCAGGGCAAGATTTTCATTGAGCCGTGGAGGCGGGATTGGAGGCGTGTGGGAGGTTAAAATCTTGAAATCAGGGGGGCATGAATCCACCCCGCCCCAGCCCGCCTCCATACCAGTTTCAAAGGAGGCGGCTACCCGACCCGCACTGGGACCCGCCTCCCCGAGGCAGGAAGGGGATTAGTGCCAATTAACTGCCTGTTAACAGGCAGTTTTTAGCCTAATCCCTATTTTCATTCTTGAAGTGTGGGATTCCCGACAGCTCCAAACCACGCCAAGTTAGCGAGGCGGGCTGAAGGGCTTGGAGGGGTTGAGCTGTCCAGTGTTCAGGTGAGTGATGGGTGCATGAGTGCAGAGGTAAGTGTGTTTGGTGTGTTTAAAGAAGTTTTACTTACCTTTACAGCCTTCCTTCAAATCTCAGGAGCCCCTCAACTCACCGGCACAGAAAGCAGAATGGCCGCGATCTGTCAAAAATTGCAGCATTCAGCTTTCTGTTCCGGAGAGATCTCTAAATCATCCTGAGAGGAAGCAATTAACTTGGAGTACAGATTGTCAGTGTTTGACAGCTTCAAACAGCTGTCAAACACTGATATTTCATCTGTCAAAAGGTCTTGACAGATGAAATATCAATCTGTGATGTCACCTGTTGCCGGGTGGCCCTTAATTGGCCTGCTGAGCCCGCTGGGCGGGCTCAACAAGGTCAATCAAGTGAAAATCGCGTGGGTTGGCTACAACTCGATGGAGGCGGGACTACAACCCCGAAAGTTGTAGTCCCGCCTCCTCAATGAAAATCCAGCCCTCGGTGTCTATAGCCAAGCACCTTCCAGCTACAGGTTGTCGTATAGTGATTAGTAGTAAAAACTCTTACTGACATTTGCCCTAAATATCCCGGAAGCACTGAGTCCATTTGTAGCTCCCCAACTGTCGCCTGACTAAAACCTGCTAACTTGGCACGGATTCAGAATTGAACCCAAGTCCTTTTGGTCTGTATGGTATAACAGTACACTGAGCTTTGATGTTGCTATTGTAGCGTTGAAAGAGTTAAGTTTGTGTTGTTTAATGAATATTTGTTTGTCTTTTAGATATGATTTCCTTGTGCATTCAACTGTCTACCACCAGACCCTGTTTGTATACAGTATCTTTGCAATTCATTTCTCTCCTCCTGACTGAAGAGGGAAAGAGGCAGCTCCAAATTGGAGCAGAAAGCCACTCAGTCCAGTGTGTGACCCTTACTGAGCTTTTAGATGGAAATGAAGGGGCTGAATCATCGGGCAGTCAGCTCTGCGAGAGCATATTACAGGTACTCTGAAAGAATTCCAATGCAAATTAATTGTTATTTTGAATGTATGCAGAATCTAAATTAGACAGTATAACTAAAATATTTGTAATCAAGCTGCTTGACTTTAGTTGCAGAACTGCCATTATTACAGGATACCATTACAGAGCTGTTTAAACCTCAGCATCAAAAAGTCCAGGAGAATCATACATTAAACATTATTATTAACCTTATTGGTATTTCGATCACTACACCTCTGGACAAACACCATCAAATTGTCAGGTTTAGGAAAAGGAAGACACACTCCTAATCTCCAATACTTCAGATTGGCCACTGATTTGGCACCATATTGTCCCTCTCACAGGACAGCATTTGAGTACAGTGGATAATATAGTCATCAGCTCAGTGAGTTCGAAGCACATATTGAACAGATATTTAACATTAGCACTGACTCAACTACTCTTCCTTATTGGAGTTATGCAGGATTGCATCTGCCTGCAATTTGAACCAGTAAATGGCTCCAAAGACTTTTCCCAGGAACAGAACAACAACTTGCATTTATATAACGCACTTAACGTAGTAAAACGTCCCAAGGCACTTCACAGGAGCGTTATCAAATCAAAATTTGACACCAAGCCACATAAGGAGATATTAGGGTAGATAACCAAAAGCTTGGTCAAAGAGGTAGGTTTTAAGGAGCGTCTTAAGGGAAGATAGAGAGGCGGAGAGGTTTAGGGAGGGAATTTCAGAGTTTAGGACCTAAGCAGCTGAAGGCACGGCCGCCAATGGTGGAGCGATTAAAATCGGGGATGCTCAAGAGGCCAGAATTGGTGGAGCGCTGAGATCTCTGGGGATTGTGGGGCTGGAGGGGATTACAGAGATAAGGCGGGGCGAGGCCACGGAGGGATTTGAGAACAAGGATGAGAATTTTAAAATTGAGGCGTTGCTTAACTGGGAGCCAATGTTAGGACACGGGCAGCAGTGTTTTGGATGACCTCAAGTTTATGGAGGGTGGAAGATGCGAGGCTGGCTACGAGTGCGTTGGAATAGTCAAGTCTATAGGTAACAAAGCCATGGATGAGGGTTTCAGCAGCAGATAAGCTGAGGCAAGGGCAGTGACGGGCGATGTTACGGAGGTGGAAATGGGCGGTCTTAATGATGGCGTGGATATGAAGTAGGAAGCTCATCTCGTGGTCAAATAGAACAAGGTTGCGAACAGTCTGGTTCAGGTTCAGACAGTTGCCAGGGAGAGAAGGATGGAGTTGGTGGCAAGGGAACGGAGTTTGTGGCGTGGACCAAAGTCAATGGCTTCAGTCTTCCCAATATTTAATTGGAGAAATTTCTGCTCATCCAGATGTCGGACAAGCAGTCTGACAGTTTAGAGACTGTGGAGGGGTCGGAAAAGGTGGAGGTGAAGAATGGCCGGGTGTCGTCAGCGTACATGTGCAAATTGATGCTGTATCGTTGGATGATGTCACTGAGAGGCAGCATGTAGATGAGAAATAAGAAGGGACCATGATAGATCCTTGGGGGACACCAGAGGTAACGGTGCGGCAACGGGAAGAGAAACCATTGCAGGTGCTTCTCTGGCTACAATTGGATAGATAAGAATGGAACCAGGCAAGTGCAGTCCCACCCAGCTAGACGATGGTGGAGAGGCGTTGGGGGAGAATGGTGCGGTCAATCGTGTCAAAGGCTGCATACAGGTCAAGAAGGATGAGGAGAGGGGGACAGTACCTGAGGGGGAGAGAACCGTTAACAATATCAGCTACCATGGGAGCCAAGAAGGGAAATTGGGTGGTCAGCAGTTTAGTGGGAATAGGGTCGAGAGAGCAGGAGATTGGTCTATTGACAAGATGAGCTTTGAGAGGACATGAAGGTAGATAAGAGAGAAATATGCAAATTCAGGGTTAGGGAAGGGGGGAAACTAAGAGGAAGTTTGGCATGGAGAAGGGAGAGAGGTAGCAGAGGCAGCTGAACGGATGTTCTCGATCTTTGTAACAAAAAAGTCCATATGCTCCTTACATTTATTGATGGAGGTGAGAGAGGAGGAGGATAGGGAGTGTGGTTTGAGAAGATTGTTTGTGGTGAAGAGGAGCCAGGTGTTATCTTTGCCTTCCTGGATGATCTTAGAATAGTGGGCAGTTTTAGCAATGGAGAGCAGGACCTGATAATGCTTTGTGATCTAGCCATACCTGGTGATGGATGGTTAAACAGTTGTCCGCCAAAGACGTTCAAGTCTGCGTCCCTTGGACTTAAGGGAGCAGAGATGAGGGGTATACCAGGGGAAACAACTAGGATGAGAGAGTGCAATGGTTTTAATGGGGACAAGGGCATCAGAGGTGGTGGAGAGGGTGTGATTTAGCAAATCTGTAGCTGCAGAAATGTCATGAAGAATTACATAGTATTACAATGGATATACAGCACAGAAACGGGCCATTCGGCCTAACCAGTCTATGCCGGTGTTTATGCTCCACTCGAGCCTCCTCCCGTCTTTCCTCATCTAACCTTATCAGCATAACCCTCTATTCCCTTTTCCCTCATTTGCTTATCTAACCGCCCCTTAAATGCATCTATACTATTCACTTCAACCATTCCCTGTGGTAGTGAGTTCCACATTCTCACCACTCTCTGGGTAAAGAAGTTTCTGTTGAATTCCCTATTTGATTTTTTGGTGACTATCTTATATTGATGGCCTCTAGTTATGCTAATCTCCACAAGTGGAAACATTCTCTCTGTATCCACTCTATGAAAACCTTTCATGATTTTAAAGACCTCTATTAGGTCACCCCTCAGCCTTCTCTTTTCAAGAGAAAAGAGACCCAGCCTGTTCATCCTTTCCTGATAAGTGTACCCTCGCATTTCTGGTATCATCCTTGTAAATCTTCTCCGCACCCTCTCCAGTATCTCTATATCCTTTTTATAATATGCCGACCAGAATTGCACACACTATTCCAAATGTGGTCTAACCAAGGTTCGATACAAGTTTACCATAACTTCACTACTTTTCAATTCAATCCCTCTAGAAATAAACCCTGGTGCTTGGTTTGCTTTTTTTATGGCCTTGTTGACCTGTGTCGATACTTTGTGATTTGTGTATTTGTACTCCTGGATCCCTTTGTTCCTCTACCCCATTTAGATTCTTCTTTTTCAAGTAATATGTGACCTCCCTATTTTTCTTACCAAAATGTAATGCCTCACATTTATCTGTGTTGAATTTCATTTGCCAAATATTTGTCCATTCTGCAAGTTTATTAATGTCTTGTAATTTGTTGCAGTCCTCCTCAGCATTGGCTATCCACCCCAATTTGGTGTCATCCGCAAATTTAGAAATTGTAGGCCAAAGGCTAGATAGTTGGGAATTTAAAGTGCAGTGGTAAGGGACTTGAGGGAGAGTTTTTTCCAGGGGCGGACACAGAAAGAAGTGAGGTTGAGAGGGGGAAGGGAAATCTGGGTAGAGAGCGAGATAAGGGGAAATGATCAGAGATTGCCTTATCAGCGATAGTTACGGTGAGAGTAGCGAGGCCATGTGAGATGACAAGATTGAGAGGGTGGCCATGTATATGAGTAGGAGAGTTTATATGGAGGGAGAGATTAAGGGAGGAAAGGAGGAGAGTGAACTCAGAGGAGAGAGAACACAAAGAGTTGAGGTGGAGGTTGAAATCACTGAGGATGACAAGTCGCTCGGGCAGAGGGAGGAAAGCAGAGAAGATATCTGTGAGAAACTTGGTGTGATACTTGGGTGGGCGATACACAACCAAGGATTTTAAGAGAGACATGAGGGGTGGAACAAGGTGAGACGCTCAAAGGAGGAGAAGTTGCTAGAGGAGTAAGGAGACAGACCAAGGTGTGATTTAAATATAAGGGCTAAACACTGCGGTGGTTTGAGCAGGACAAATGGTGGATAGTATAGCCAGGCGGGGAAGCTTCATTAAGGGGACAAGTGTCATCACCCCCTCAACCATGTCTCCGTCAAGGCCATAATGCCAATGCAATCGTCCACAATAAGCTCATGCATGGCAAGGCCCTTATTCACAAGTGAACATACATTTTGAAGGGAAATGCGGAGAAGGGTGATGATAGCTGATTTACTGGCAGAGTCCAAAGGGTCAGAGCTTGGATGGACCTGAGGAGGTTGACAAGATTAGCAGGCGCGCCGGGCAGAGAGAAAATAGATGGGGGCAATTAGGGTTGCTACTCGTTAGGAGGCAACGACAAGTGCCTCGGTGGGCCTTTCGGAGGATGCCAAGGGAGAGACAGAGTGAAGCTGTAGGATTATTTAACGGAATCAAAACTGGGACGGCGATAGGAGAGTAGGAAAGACGATGAATACGGAAGAATTGGGGTTTGTGAGGGTGGAGAAAAGAAAGGAGGCATGATGTCAGGATGGGTAAAGAGAAAAAAAGGTAAAGGGAGAGAAAAGAGGAAATGGAAATGATGGGCCCGGGTCTGGAGCGGCAGCCAGAATTCGCATGCGAATGGACAGTGGGAAACAAAGTTACATAGATGTGGTTACATGCTAATTCGCGAGCACAAGGAGTAGAGAGGAGACAGCACGTTAGAAAAACTAAATTTAAAGTCAGAGGTCTGATAAAGTTGATAATTGGGTGAATCTGCAACAAATTGATGTTCAGGTGAGTGAGACCAGGGGCTATTTGACGAGCAGAGCATTGAGGTGTGAATTTCTATTCATTTAAATGTTTCCTGTGGCAATATTAGAACCATTTAGAACCCCAATTTTTCCACATAGAGATCAGTCAGTCTCTTGTGCCTGTGGATGGATTTTCCAAAAATCACTGATAAAACTAAAAGTCGCAGTAATGAACATCCATTTTTCCAACTGTCAAACTGAGAATCAGAATCGTTATAGTGAAACAAGATTGATAGGTCCCTAACTAATTTTAAATTAATTTAAAGATCAGACGTTGAATGAATGAAAATGAAAAGAACCAGGTCAGCATGAATAATTGAAAACCTGTTCTTTGGGAACAAAGTTTCCTGTTCCCTCCTTTTCTCTGCTCTCTTAAAATTCTCCAAAGGGTTAGAATGGTGCGTGTGACACTGATGTTCATCGTTCATTTTGGATATGAAAACTCTTGCTTTTCCAACATTTCATTGTGAAACAATGAGCCGGATTTTGATGTCGAAATAACGATGAGGCTAACATCAGTCACCGTTATTCACGTGGAAATCGGACAGCAACTTCCGCCGATCGCACACGTGCAGTTAAACGCAAAATCCGGAAGTTGCTGTCAGAGATGCCCTGCTCTTCCAAAAGCTGCGCAATAACAGTATCTCGCCGAGGGGCTCGCCACTCAAATACATTGAATGGTGTGAGGTTGCTGTCCTAACTCGGAGATAGGAACTAAACTCATCAGAGAAAGTTAGGGCTTGTCCATTCCAGTGTAAGCACCCTTTTAATGGCATAGTAAGTCTTAATTATTTCCAAACAACCTCTCTGGCACTAACAATTAACTTTTAACAAGTGTGGAGTCTCATTCCTTCAGATTTTAATTATTGTGGGAGATTTTTAAAAAAATGTTTTACTTTTTTCCTTTGTCTCTTTTATCTCTTAATCCAATCTTTCTTTCCCTCTCTTTATCTTGCTTTCTGTACCTGATTTGACATTGAATTCAAGATTCCAACTGACACTTCCTGGTTCTGACTCTGCTGCTCATTAAATATTCTTCAGTCTGATTGGTTAAGGAGACACACAGTTGCTTGCCCGGTTCACACAGGTCCCAGATGCCCTGTAGAGGGGGTTGCGCTTTTTGGCTCTCTAATTTACAGTACGTTCCAGTGCAAAATCCCATAGATAGTCTGTGGGCGAGTGCAAGTGTCGTGAATGGCTTGTGCCGTTCTGATGGGCCTTCAATAACCACAAAACTAGAAGTTATAGACTTAAACAAGTTGGCTTTTAATCACTAAGATCAGAGCTAACATCTCAACACGCCGACTGGTTCACAGGAATGAGTCATACAGATCCTGGGATCTTTATGTAAGAGAAGTCAGGGGCGGAGCCAAGAGCCAAGACCTGGAACCTCCCAGGTTAGTCGGGAAAGAGGAAGTGAAACTATACACAGTGGGGGCGGGTAATATACATGAGTGCAAAACGAATACAGGATCAAGACAAACAGATTTCATTACACGTTCATACACCGCTGACTGCAAAATCCGGCCCAGTATCAAGTTAAATATATGATAGTCACTAATAAATCCAATAGGGAATTCAAGAGAAACTTCTTTACCCAGAGAGTGGATAGAATGTGGAACTTGCTACTACAGGGAGTAGTTGAGGCGAATAGCATAGATGCTTTTAAGGGGAAGCTAGATAAGTACATGAGGGAGAAAGGAATAAAAGGATATACTGATGGGGTCAGATGAAGAAGGGTTTGGAGGAGGCTCATTTGGAGCATAAGCCGAATGGCCTGTTTCTGTGCTATAAATACTTAATTACTTTGTAATCACCATCTCTCACAAGGGAGCCTTATCTCAAATCCTTCATGCAGACTTAGCAGGCTTGTCGTTTATCTCTTGCTCGAGAGCTCGTACCTCCTGTGGTGGAAACCTTAGTGGCTTCCAGAAAATCTTCCACAAATAGTTACTTGCACTAACTGGAAGAACTCCATTGGTTGGCTGTTCCACAGTCACCAGCAGTACTCCCAAGACCTCTAAGTGTGTGAGCATAGACAATGAATGTTCACAGGCCTTTCTATCATGGGGTGCATCGCAGCCAATTGTGCACCAGTATTCCTAGTCAGATCCTGTCCTAACTTGGAATTAAAATTTCTCAATGCTCTATTTTTAACAAGCTAGCAGATCTCCCAAGACACTGCTTACAGGTAGTCTGGGATCCCAAACACAGTTGTGATCATTAGCTGCTAATGTGAACCGTCCCTTTAAGGCCACTGCTGTAGTACAGCCTTGGCGAAGTAGGCTAAACAGGGAAATACAATTCATTGTAGGTACTTTTATACTCTGGGTCAAGCACAGAGGACGTTTGTAACTGCTTGTATAATTCTTGCTTCACCTGAGCAGAACCTGTATTGAAATGACTGGCACTTTCTGCTTAAGATTGTTTTGCATCTGTAACAAAGTAAGCCGTTTGGAGTGTGTTTCTGTAGTGTGGCAAACGCTTGTGTATGTGTGTTTAGTTGTATCTGGTACGTGTTTTTGTCTATCACACTTTGGTGTAAAACAGCAGCAAATCATCACTGCAAAAGTAGGAAACATTACTAATCAAGTAGAAAGGAAAGCCACCAATGAAAATTGAAAATGGGCAGTCAGCAACAGATACCAATTTAAAAACAGGTGAACCAATTGAATCGCTACAAATATTTTTCAAAATCCTTTCAGCCACCATCTTGGATTCTGCACTCAACTGAGCATTTACTCCTTGAAATAATGCTTATAACATAGACATTAAAAATTACAAAGCGTACTGTTAGAAATGCCTTTAATATTTTCTGTCCGAGGCCTAGATGCATTTTTGTAAGCTGTGGAAACTAAGAGTAGTAGGCTATAGCTCCCAGCATGCACTCTCTGCCTACAACTGTCGAGTTTTTTAAAATGATATAAACAGAAGATGCTGGAAACACTCAGAAGGTCAGGCAGCATCTGTGGAGAGAGAAACAGAATCAATGGGGTAGATTTTCCCGAACCTGTCGGGAAGAAGGCGGGACTTCAACTTTCTGGTTTTTGACCCGCCTACATCGACGTCCGGCCAATCCGCGCAATTTTCCCTTGATTGACCTTGTTAAGCTCGCCCAGCGGGCTCAGCAGGCCAATTAAGGGCCACCTGGCAACAGGTGACGTCACAGACTGCAATTTCATCTGTCAAGATTTCGTGACAGATGAAATATCAGTGCTTCACAGCTGTTTGAAGCTGTGAAACGCTGACAGTTTGAGTTCTAACATGAGTCCTTCTGCACAGACTCAGATAGAACTCTCAGCAGCACTCAAAGCTGAAGGCTGTCACTTTTCACAGATCGCAGCCGCTCAGCTTTAAGTTCCGGCTGAGTGATGGGCTCCCAATGGCTACAGGAAGAAAGGCTGTTAAGGTAAGTACAGGTAAGTAAAAGTTCTTTACACACTTTAGACACACCAAACACACTTACCTTTGCACTCATGCACCCATCACTCACCTGAACACCGACATCGCGACCCCTCCAACTCCTTCAACCCGACGGCCCACCTGCTCAACCTGGCGTGGTTTGGAGCCGTCGGGAATCCCACACAAAACCCCTCAAAATAGGGATTAGGCTAAAAACTGCCTGTTAACTACCTGTTAACAGGCAGTTAATTGGCACTAATCCCTTCCCGCCTCGGGTAGGCGGGTCCCAGTGCGGGGCAGGTACCCGCCGCCCCTGAAAGTTGCGTGGGGCGGGATGGTGTCGGGACCCCCAAATTCGGGATTTCTCCCCCCCCCCCCACACGCCTGAAACCCCGCCCAATGGCTCGGGGAAAATCGGGGCCAATGTTTCAGGTTGGTGACCTATCATCATAACTGGAAAATGTCTGGTAAAAGTGGAGGTTTTTTTATGATTGACGGTAAGAATGAACATTTATAGAGTGTGCGAGTGTTTGGTGTCTAAGTCCCATTCTATGTATCAATGGAAAATTATTGCGAATGAGAGCCCCATGGGAAACCTTTTGTAAAAAAAAATCAAAAACAAGTTGAAGCAAAAACTTTGAGGTACCTTTTAAAAACAAAGGTTTTATATACTGTACGTTAGCTAGTCTTCTGTAACTAGTCAGAAGCTACAGTAAAAGATTCGTGCACTGATACAGCTGAGGAGAAAACCGGTGAATGAGGAAAAAACAGAACTTTATATTTTATATTATTCCAAGTAGTTTTATACTGAGAAGTCAATTGTTCATATACACAGTAGCAAGTTCTGGAAGGACTGTACCATTGTTCCAGTTTGTACAAAAGTTCTGACTAAAAGTCCCAATTTAAAATGTATATTTCAATACAGGAAACTTTGTGCTATCCGGCACCGACGGGACCGAGCTGTTGCCGACCCATCAAAACTGCCGGACACACCAGCGCTAATGTTGAAACATACAGAGATTTTGAGCTCCGTATCTGGCAACAAACCCTGTTGCTTAGCAAATGCTTCTAAACAGTCGGCTGTACCTTGCAAGAGTCTCTGTAGCTTAGCAACAGCTTCAGCGAGACCTTGCAGAGCCTGACTGGTGAAAAAAAAGCAACAAAAAGAAAAAAAACCTAATGAAACGGCTCCTGATTTTTGCCGGTGGCTCGAGCATTCCGGACAGTTAACCTCCGGATAAACCAAAGTTTCCTGTAGAATGTGTTGGTAATACTTAAGTACTGTTGCAGAGATATTTGGTAAAGAAGGAAATATTTAAATGCATTTCATCTTTCCTTAAGTTTTATGTATATTTTGTGTTCACTGCAAAACTCACCCCCTAAACAAATGGGTAGAAAATGGCTGTTCCTCCTATTACACTCAAAAATTGATCCATTTTATTTATATATCTATATACCCGCCTGTCTGCCTGCTTCTCTACCAACCTACGCACCTACATACCTGCCATGGGTAAGAAACCAATCAATAAATACTTACTTCATTGTCTTTGGACATTCTTTCACTGGAGATATGTAAACCCTTCCCCATACCCAGCAACCCTTTGCAAAAGCATAACATCTTCCTCGCCATGAGCAGTGCCACAGGAGATCCATTTAAAGTTCATACATGCATACTTCCTGTCCGTCATATTTCCTTAGTTGCATGTCAACTGTCATACAGGAATCTTTCTGATATCCGGCACTGACGGGACCGAGCTGGTGCCGTACCATCAAAAGTGCCGGACATACCAGCGTTAATGTTGAAACATACGGAACTGAAAAGCTCCATGTGAATCAACAAACCCTGTTGCTTAGCAACAGCTTCAAAACAGTCGGCTGCAGCTGCAAGCGTCTCTAGCTGAAGCTGTTGCTTTCGCTACAGAATTTGCAGTGCCTGACTGGGGGAAAAAAAAGCAACGAGAACTAAAAAAAACTTAGAGAAAACGGCTCCTGATTTTTGCCATTAGATCGAGTATTCCAGACATATAACCTCTGGATAAACCAAAGTTTCCTGTACTTGTAATGTGCAATATCTATGTCATGCTTTCACCAGATTGCCTTAAATTTTGTATTATTAAATCTTTAACCAATCGCAGTCAAAGAGGTAGTGTTATGAAATAAACATGAGAAAAGCAGGTAGTTAAACTGTCAATGAAAAAATACTTGGGACTTCTGAAAGCAATCAATCCTCAGTGGTTATCCAGGAGACTCTTATCAATAAATGAAAGAAGAAGCAGAACCAACCAAATCACTCAAGCTACCTCTTGTCCCTCCTCATCCTTCTCGACCTGTCTGCAGCCTTTGACACGGTTGTCCACTCCATCCTCCTCCAACGCCTCTCCACCATCGTTCAGCTGGGTGGGACTGCACTCACCTGGTTCCATTCTTATCAATCCAGTCGTAACCATAGAATCACCTGCAGTGGCTTCTCTTCCCGCTCCTGCACCGTTACTTCTAGTGTCCCCCAAGGATCTATCCTTTCTCCCCCCCCCCCCCCCCCCTATTTCTCATCTACATGTTGCCTCTTGGCGACATAATCCGAAAACACAGCGCCAGTTTCCACATGTACACGGACGACACCCAGCTCTACCTCACCACCACCTCTCAACCCCTCCACTGTCGCTAAATTGTCAGACTGCTTGTTTGACATCCAGTACTGGATGAGCAGAAATTTCCTCCAACCAAATATTGGGAAGACCGAAGCCATTGTCTTCTGTCCTCGCCACCAACTCCGTTCCTTAGCCACTGACTCCATCCCTCTCACTGGCAAACTGGCTGAGGCTGAACCAGACTGTTCGTAACCTTGGTGTCGTATTTGACCCCGAGATGAGCTTCTGACCACATATCCGCGCCATCACTAAGATCGCCTATTTCCACCTCTGTAACATCGCCCAACTCCACCGCTACCTCAGCTCATCTGCTGCTGAAAGGCCCATCCATGCCTTTTTTACCTCTAGACTTGACTATTCCAATGCACTCATGGCCAGCCTCCCATCTTCCACCCTCCGCAAACTTGAGTTCATCCAAAACTCTGCTGCCCATGTCCTAAATCGCACCAAGTCCCGTTCACCTCGATTTTTAAAATTCTCATCCTTGTTTTCAAATCCCTCCCTGGCCTCGCCCCTCCCTATCTCTGTAACCTCCTCCAGCCCTACAACCCTCTGAGATACCTGCGCTCCTCCAATTCTGACCTCTTGTACATCCCCGATTTTAATCGTTCTACAATTGGCAGCCATGCCTTCAGCTACCAAGGCCGTAAGCTCTGGAATTCCCTCCCTAAACCTCTCTGCCTCTCTTTCCTGCTGTAAGACGTTCCTTAAAATCTACCTCTTTGACCAAGCTTTTGGTCATCTGCCCTAATATCGCCTTGTGTGGCTCAGTGTCAAATTTTGTTTGATAATGCTCTTGTGAAGTGCCTTGGGATGTTTTACTATGGTAAAGGTGCTATATAAATACAAGTTGTTGTTGTTTAAAATCTTTGCATACTGATTTATTTTATTCTTCCGTCAGCCACCCAGCTACACACGCAAATAATAGAATTTATGACATAGCAAACCGGTTAAAATGTTAAGAATTTGCCAAAAAAAATCAGTCTAATTATTCATACATTTGACAGGAACTGGACAGTTCTATCTATTAAGTTTTTCCCTCCAAGGCCTAGTCTCTGTTTGGAACCTTGGGAGTAATGTTTCACTTCGACACAAATGCCTATTACCCAGGACAACTGAGTCCTTCCCAGCCCAGAACTACTGCGCCAATGAAACTGGTCCACCCACGTCTGAGCTGTTCCTGGCTAAAATCACTTTTTAAGCTTTATATCTACTTTATACTGTATTTACCAACTTTGAGATTAAAGCTCAATACTGCAACCTCCCTGATATTTCACTATCTACCATTTACCCTTTGATCCATTGGGGGAGCCTGAGCATTCTATTTATTTATTTAATAGTTTACCCTGCTTTCTGTTTTTTAAATGTAAGTGTGTCGGTTTCCTTCCGTCCCATTTAGCAACTGAGACACTACTGACGACCTTTTTTTCGGAATCCTTACATCACTGTATAGCCAGCCACAGAAGGTGTGCAACAAAGCTCTTCCCTCTGGGGAAAGTCCCTAAAGCCACACTTGGCCACCCCCCAGATAGCCCCACAACCTCTGCTGGGTGATACACCGCAGGGAAGACTAAATCTTTCTGACATCACACTAAGAATTTCCCTGGTGTGCATTGCTTAGACAAACTCCAATCCTTTTATTCAGACGTACTTCTGTTCATCGAGGTTTCTCAAATGTGTAAACTGATTAAGGGACTGAGGAAAAATTGGCACTGAATTAGTGCTGTGGAAGACATGATAATATTATAGGGAATGTTACTATGAATTAAAAATGTGTATCCCTGCTTGTTCTAGGGACATGCGGGTGAAAAATAAAATCTCTGCTAAAACATAGCAAATATTCAACAAAGACTGATGGAATAAAAACCCAACTAGATAACAAGTCACTGATGCCAGTAATGAGAAGTGGGCAGCATCTGCTTTTTTTGTTTAGGTGCTGTTATTATAATAGTTAAACCAATTGCCTTGCAAATATTAATACCGAGAAAAGCAATTAAAAAAAATATTTGCTCTGGGCTAATTACTTGCCATTTATTCTCTTTGCCCTTGCAATACGGATTTATTTTAAATTGTGTTAATAGGTTTCATTGTATTATTTGACAACTACTCAAATACTTAAGAGTAACAAAAGGAGACTTGAGGGGGATCTGTGTTTTGAGATTGACATAGAATATGGAACTACTTGAAACCAAAATTGAATAAGAGAAAAAAAATTGAAATTTTTACTTCAGTATTACGATAAATAAAATGTATTTTTCAGTTAGCTGTGGTTGATTTAGATGTGGCTTTACCTTGTTTTTTCTGTAGAGCTATGAGGGTAAATCGTCTGAAGATACTCAGAGGAAAGTTGCAGCGGGTGCTCTCACAGCATTGCTTCCTGTAAGCATTTGTGCACAGAAGCATGCTTTGCAGGGTAAGTCATCATAAAAATATTACAGTGCACTTGCAGAATTAATCTTGGCTGACTTTTAGTTGGATTATTTCAACATGCGGGTATCAAAAAAATTTATCAAGAGTTGTATGAACCAAAAAGTAGGCTCTGTTCAAATCTACCTTAACAATATCTGATCTATAATCATCCTCTCCAATGATTATTAAAGGTCACAAGTGAAATGAATTGTAGCATTCTCCATCTGTTCTCCAGTGGCCGTGAGTTTGTAGTTCATATGTGTCAGTAATAAGGCCATGACAGTTTGGATGCAAGGAGAATGAAAATGTATTCAGACTGTGTGAGTGCTGATCTTTCTGGTTCAGGTTTTGGTCACCTGCATTCATTATTCTTAATCCATGGTTACTATCGTTTACAAATAGGTGGAGGGAAAGAAAATAAATATCTTCATTCCTTATCCTTCACAAACTTCAGGAATATAACCTAGCTTTGATAGGATCTAGGGAAACAACATGCTCATGCCATGCTATTGTTGATACAGTATCGCATGCGTCATGTCATAAATGGCGGCAGGATCTGCGGCATTGCACGAATTGATTTTTCCTGAAGGTTCTTTGTTTCTCGTATTGTACCTCTCGGCTGCAAAGGTTTGGGGAACACTGACAAAATATCACAGTTGGAGGGGAGGTCAAATATTGCATCTGAACTTGAGGTCATTCCAGTTGAGGACCTGATTATTCAAAGCTGTTAGTCAGGGTGGTCTTTGTCACTAATATTGAGACCATCCATTCAGCTGCCTCTGCCGCACCTCCCCTTCCCCCTTGCCCACCAAGTCAAACTCTCCTCCCCTGGACCTGATCCCACATCTTTCTCCAGTTTCTCTCCAATGTCCCCTCATGCCTCCTCTGAGCTCACCTTGTCCATGACACCCCACCTCCTGCTTTCTTAAACCCATTCTCACTAAGCTGCTGACCATCCAACTTCCCTTCCTGGCCCACATGCTAGCTGACTTTGCAAACGGTTCCCTCTCCTCAAATACTGTCTCCCTCCATTTCAAAACAGCCATCATCAGCCACCTCCTCAAATAAACCCACCCTTGATTTTTCTGTCCTTACAAACTACTGCCCCATCTCCAACGTCCATTTCTTCTTCACAGTCCTTAAACATGTTGTCGCCTCCCAAATCCAAGTCCATCTTTCATGCAACTCTATGTTGGGATCTCTCCAATCAGGTTTCCACCCCTGTCACAGCACTGAAAAAGCCCTAATGGGTCACAAATTAAATCCTTTATGACTTGGATCGTGGAGCACTGTCCCACCTTGTCCTTTTCAGTGTCAGCTGTGGCTCAGTGGGTAGCACACTCGCCTCTGAGTCTTGAACCCATAAATCTAGGCTGACACTCCAGTGCAGTGCTGAGGGAGTGCTGCACTGTCAGAGGTGCTGTCTTTCGGATGAGACATTAAATCGAGGCCCCGTCTGCTCTCTCGGGTGGACATAAAAGATCCCATGGCACTATTTCGAAGAACAGCAGGGGAGTTCTCCCCAGTGTCCGGGCCAATATTTATCCCTGAATCAACATAACAAAAACATATTATCTGGTCATTATCACATTGCTGTTTGTGGGAGCTTGCTGTGCGCAAATTGGCTGCCGCGTATCCCATATTACAACTGTGACTACACTCCAAAAGTACTTCATTGGCTGTAAAGTGCTGTAAGAGGTGGTGTGTGTGGTCAGCTTTGCCTCTGACTCCTTGAGCGGTTCGAATCGCTCCCACTCCCTTGGTTCTAGACTTTAGACATTTGGGGGTTGTAATGAAATTGCAACAGACAACTGAGTTGGTTAAAAGAACTTGGATTTTTATTTGAGATAGGAAAATATACACAACACAGTATTCTTATTACTCTAAAAGGGGGGAACACTTTGGAATATGCAAGGGAGAATGACAATAGACAAAATACTTCACCCCTCCTAATCCCACTACACTAACTAGGTTGGATTCCAGAGGACCAGGGAAATGCTCACCAAACGACTTTCTTGACAGTTGTAGAGGTTTGCGATTTCGGGGTTCTCTTTAGACGGTTGGGGCCTGCCGTACCTCGGACGTGGTGGAAGACTTCACCTGCGTTGGGTTTTCAGTCTTCGTGTGTCCGCTGATGCGGTCGGGTGCGTATTTGGATTTATCTGGTAAGTACCCAATTTCCTTTGGTTAGGTATAGGGTTTAGAGTCTTTTGCATTAAATCTTACCCAGGGGTAAGTCAGGCTAGCTTGTAGAGTGGAAACAAACTTGCGAATCTTCAGTTTCTTCCAGGTTGGTTTCTTGTTGGTCGCAGTGGCCCAATATTGCCTAGTTGTTGGTAATATTGTTGGTTGTTTGTTTCTTGGGGCCCTTGGTTGCCGCGATTCCTTTCCATTCTCCTTCTGGTGTCCTTCCGTCGATTGATTGTCCCGAGGCTGATGTCTTTCGAATGAGCTGTGCCTCTTTCTGTGTCTGTCCGAAATGTACTGCTTTCTGTGTAAAAGCAGGCCTCAATTATACTGTTTTGAGGCCTTGCTTATCTGCCCGCCCAATCTTCACTGGCTCATTGTTAATTTTGGTAGGCTCGTTAACTTTAATAGTTTTAAATTCTTTATCGAGTTTCGGGCTGGTCCCATCTATCTTTAATTGACTTTTAACTAGTTTCGGGATTGCTTCGAAATCGGTTTATGTGAAGTATTTTTTGGATGTCTCTCTGAGTAGTTTAAACTGTTGTTCGATTGTCCTCGACTGCTGGGGTCAGGGTCCCTTTTGTTGATCAGTGGCATGTACTGTATTATTCATGTTCTTGATGGCTCTGTAGTTTTTGGCAGGAACTGTCCTTCCGTAGGCCTATTGTCTTTATGTGGAATGACTGAGACGGTCCAGAACATTCCCAGACAATCTGGCCTTTGCCAATACTCAAACTGTTTGTCCTACAGGGGCCCATCCCAACTCCTTTTGTCGCAGCCTTCCACAGGCCTGGACCCAAAATCCTGGGGTTTTAACTTTAAGCCCCTTTTGGCCCAATATTCTTTTAAACAGTCCAAAAATCTCATCTCTTCTTGGTTTGGGGGAATCTGTAGAATTTTGCGAACCTTACAGCGCTTTGAGACGTCCGGTGGTCGTGAAAGGCGCTATATAAATACAAGTCTTGCTTGCTTGCTTTCTCAACCTCTCTCCAGCTTTTGACATGGTTAATCACACTATCCTCCTCCAATACCACCTCCATTGTCCAGCTCAGTGGGACTACCCTTATTTAATTTCACTCTCAACTATTCAATCGTAGCCAGACCATCTCTTTCCACCCCCACGCTGTTGTGTCTGGAGATTCCTCGAGTTAAACAAGAACTCTGCATTACTCTGAATCTAGTTCCTTGTGCATCCTCCATTCCTTTTACCCTACCATTGTCGACCATGCCTTCAGCTGTCTATTTCCTATGCTCTGGAATTCCCTCCCTAAACCCCTCTGCCTCTCCTTAAAACCATCATTAAAACGTCTTTATCCAAGCTTTTAGTCACCCGCACCCACCCCCTAATATGTCTTCTCTGCAAAAGCAAAATACTACGGATGCTGGAAATCTGAAATAAAAACAGAAAATGCTGGAAATACTCAGCAGGTCAGGCAGCATCTGTAGAGAGAGAAACAGAGTTAACGTTTCAGGTCGATGACCCCTCGTCAGAGCTGGAAAAAGTTAGAGATGTAACAGAGTTTTAAGCAAGTGCAGGGGAAGAGAAAGTGGGGAGAGGAGGAAAGAACAAAAGGGAAGGTCTGTGATAGGATGGAAGGCAGGAGAGATTAAGAGACAAAAGAGATAATGCTGCAAGGCAAAAGGAGATGGTAATGGGACAAATTAAGAAACAAAAGGTGACTCTAGATGAGGTGTAAATGGCAATGGCAGAATTATCAACAGCTGCCATGTGAGAGAGAAAAAAAATGGTGGTCGAGGTTATGGCCTGAAATTGTTGAACTCAATGTTGAGTCCAGAAGGCTGTAAAGTGCCTAATCGAAAGGTGCTGTTCCTCGAACTTACGTTGAGCTTCATTCGAACAGTGTAAGAGGCCAAGAGATCAGAGTGGGAGTGGAGCAGAGAATGAAAGTGACAGGCGACCAGAAGCTCGGGGTCACGCTTTTGGACTGAACTGAGGTGTTCTGCAAAGTGGTCAACCAGTCTGCGTTTGGTCTCCCCAATGTAGAGGAGACCACATAATGAACAGTGAATAAAGTCTTCCTTTTTCCTTAACTAAGGATTCCCCTCTACCGTGGTTGACATGGCCCTTGACCATGTCCGTTCTATTTCCCGCACTTCTGCTCTCACCCCTTCCCCTCCCTCCCAGAACCACGATAGGGTTCCCCTTGTCCTCCCCTTTCACCCCACCAGCCTCCTATTCAACGGATCATCCTCTGCCATTTCCGCCACCTCCAGCGTGATCCCACCACCAAACACATCATCCCCGCTCCTCCCCTTTCAGCATTCTGATGGGACCGCTCCCTCCGCGACACCCTGGTCCACTCCTCCATCACCCCCAATACCCTCTCCCCTTCCCACAGCATTTTCATGTGCAAGTGCAGGAGGTGCAACACCTGCCCTTTTTCCTCCTCCCTTTCCACTGTCCAAGGCCCGAAACACCCCTTCCAGGTGAAACAGCAATTTACTTGTACTTCTTGCTTGTACTTAGTATAGTGTATTCGCTGCTCACGATGCGATCTCCTCTACATTGGGTTCAGTGTCCATTTTTGTCTAGTTGCATATCTATGAATCACCTTCTTCTTCATTAAAAGCACGATAGAAGTGCAAGTTGTTATTGCCTTATACTCTTGGTAGCAGTTACTTTGATTAGTTCTCACAGGGTATCCACTGTTAGGGCTTATAACACAAAATGGAAAAAGGTTATGCAGTGGTGTTCTAATTTGGTTAGTTCTGGCTTTTATAGTGTTCTACAGAATTGGTTAGTTCTATCTTCTGTAGTGTTGTACTTGTCATTTAGTTTTGGCTCCTGTGATATCCCATATATGCTGAAGTAGCTTTAGTATCTGATCGACATTAGTTTTAAATACAGTTCTATTTGATCATGCTATTTGAGTCTTGCAACGCCTATTTCAATTTGTGTTGTTAAAGGATCACCTAGCTATTTGAACATTGTGTCCAGTTAGGTCCTCCCTATTTTCCAATTGATGGTTCATCAAAGTTACTGTATCCACCATTCAGATCTGTTCAAACAACTGTGTTTAAACTCATTTCACCAAAAACTGGACTATTGTTAACATTTGTTTCAGTTTGTAGAGTTAGTGATGTGCAGGTCTTTATTGTAAATCAGCTCTATTTTAATTTGTCACTCCCTTTAGAGTGATCCTCAGGACTCACCTGTAATGTTATCTTAATAACGTAATTACGAGTCTCCCAAGCAGTTGTAGTGGAGTGCCATTTATTCATTCCTGACTCTGTGTCTCTTAGTACAGTACTTCAAGCATGGCCAAGATGGCGTCGGATCTCCTCCCCGGATATGACGTCAGCCGTCAACCAGCTGTCAATCAAACCCCGCTGTCTTTACGACAGCTACGGTTATCCGTACATCACCCAAATATTTAGCTGAAGGTTACTTCCAAATTTAATTTGAATCAGGTAATTGTTCTCCCGACGTTTTATCCTCCTTGGGACAAGTCGAAAATGGAATGTCATTTCCACTAAGTAGATGTTTGACAGTTATTAATTTCCTATGCTGCAGGAGCTCAAGGACAACTGGTTAGCAAGCAGCAGATTGCCATCTGATTGGTTAACTACATCCTATATACTACCATCTTGCACAGAAAAGGCCCAGGGGCAAGTTAAGGACCATTGCATCTATTCCAGAGCTCTCAGTCAGATGCCAATGATAGCATATGCAAGGTTGCCAAATGGAACAACCGTTGCACATTTACTAAACATTCTCATGTAGATTTAACCGCTCTGCACGGCAGCACTTTTAGTGGATCAGCTCAGGTACCTGGTGTTGTAGCTCCTACACAGGACTTCCTCTTTCTAGTTTTGCACAACTTCGATATGCAGAAACAAGGTGTAAGGATGCAGAGTGAAGATATATGCATTACCTACCTGGTAGGCTCGTTGTCATTCTTACACTGATCTGCATTCTCCATGTAACATAAGCCCTCCCATATGTTATGTTCATTAATAACTAGACATTCTTATTATGAACACAGCTAGCTTCTAGCTAGTTATTTATTCAGTACACGTTCTCTAGGTACAGTATCTGTAGAGGCTTCCATGTGTGCTCCTGTGTGCAGGCTGCCATCTTGACTGTTGCCTTGTGGGTAGCCTAACCTCATGGGTAATGTAGTCTTAATATCTATACAGCTGGGTAGTGTAGTTTTATACATACAGTTCTATACAGCTCTACTGCTCCACCTAGTGCCCACCACAGAATGACATGTTATTGATCACTACACCATACATCCCAACCGGCCCCACAGAGCTACAGCTTTACTTTGGAGGGGCGGGGTAGTTAGCTTGCTTCAGGCTGGCACAAAGGTGCAGATCCTGGGACTCTACATGACTTGAAACGAAAAACTGTTTAAATATTTAGGTTTAATGTTTGACCGAGGTATTGCTTGACAAGTGCATTGCAAAATGGGTACTTCTAGAACACCTGTGGTAGTACTTGGTGGAGCAATGGATTAGCACATGGTCCGTCCTGTTCTTAGTCTTCCAATCTTCGTGATGCTGTAAATATGACTGATGTGGGAAATGGAAAAACGCCACATTCGTGCAGGAGGAACGACTCTCTTCTCTGGTTGGGTTAAGGCTTATTCTTGAGGCAGAATATAGGGAGCTTTGACTTGATGTGGCCATTCCTGACGCTGATACTGAGTGACGGGAGTAGACACTGTTTATTACAGTACAATGACATTCTTTGACCCCCATGAGCACAAAAATCACTCCACAAAATAAACTATCTTTGGGAATTAATTTTAACATATTCTCTTCAATACTGAAGATTGCAATAGAAAAGTAATAGTTGTGTTTATTTCATAATGTATTCTCATAATAAACAAATACAGTGGTTCTGTACATCACCATTAATTCTAATTTATGATCAACATTGGAAATATAGTCGAGGTAATTTTTTGCAAAAGTGGTAAGAATTTCCATATTTTGAAAACATGAACAATCAATCTTCATACATTGAGCATAACTGAATATATAAAAACTAAACCTTTTACAAGATTGAGATAAAACAAACATGGACAATTAGTTTGCAGTCTGGATGATGTTTCTTTTTTATCCCTCCTTCTTTAGCTGGCCTTGTTGACAGCTGTATAGAACAGCTGAAGCAAACCTATGTACAATTCAACTTGGATTCACTGAGACCTGGAAAAGTAATCCAAAGGAAAAAGGTAAGCGTGGAGACTAGATAAGCAAATCATTTAGTCAGCAAATACATTTCTGTTCAAGAAAAAAGTAGAATGAACCAAGTGCTGCTACAAAAACACTAAGATGTTGTACTTAACATACTGTAAGTAGTTCAATGATTTTTTTTTAAGATTCCTAATGTACTGTGATAGCTTTTCTTTTTGACACGTCTTTTTCTAGTTCAAATATTCACAGCTAACCCAGTTTGAAGGGGTTTTGATTTACATTATCGCTGAGGAGATATCTTATTTGTCTGAATGCTGAACACCAAAATTGCTTGAGCCCAGGGTGATTTTGCTTGTGCTCCTCTTGTTGAAGTGCCAGTCTGACTCATACCACTTATTAGACTCTGTGCTAAAAAAAAAATCCTTTTTAGCTAATCACTGTGGACTTATTTTTTAAATCCACATAATATCATTTTGTTGACCTTTTTTCAAGTTGAATTGTGTACGTGTTTTGTTTATAAAACAGCAAGTATAACAATGTGTAATTTGTTACTTGCTTTTTAGTTTTTCATCGTGATTATATTTTAATAGACTATTGATATGTTTTTGACCACACAGGATGACAGTCTTACCAGAGAGCTGAAAACTGTGCTGCAGTTGCTGAGGAATTGCCTGCATCACAATGTCGAATGCAAAGTAAGTCTGCTGCCAAAGTGAAGCATTCATTGGTAGGAAGTTCTGAATTACTGTTTGCATAATCGTTTGAACTGAGAGGTTCCTTTTCTCCCCCCACACCTTTCCTACAGCTTGCAGCGTCTGATGCTCATCTTGTGGGTGCTGTTCATTCACTTTGGCCCTGGCTTTTAATGGATGACACACTGATGTTGGCAGCTCTGAAACTACTATGTGTCTACACAGCTAACCTGCCAGCATGTGAGTAGAGCTAATGTATTGGGTAAGGCCCATGGTTAAAACAGCAGCCTCAATGTGTAAACCGTTAAATACAAATAATTTACCAGGAATTGTTCAGAATGTCAGTAAACTGGGGAGAGAAATAATCAATTTTCACATCTTTGTGCCACAGTACATTTTATCTAAAGCTCAAGTTCCACCATACCTCACTGAGACAGATGTCCACAAGTGAATGCCACTTCAGTCAACGGCAAGCTGTTGTGGTCTGTTAACAATCAAAAAGTTCACCAAGCTGATAAATATTCCAACTCACAATTATACTTGCTTATTCAATCTAAACAAAACTGATTGGACTACCAACTTCTGTTTTTAAAAAAAACAAACCTGTATATCAATGAAATTTGGTGTGTGAACTTACATAACTGGACAGCTATGGAAATTCTATCCTTTGATTAGGAGTAGATGGGAAGTGGTTTGTCATGTCACTTCCAATTACTGTGTTTTGAACTCAGTAGTTTTTCCAGTTGTTCTTAGAATAGTTATAGATAATGGGCCAGAATTGACGGTGTCTTCAACAGTAGCCTACGCCGTTCTAATCCTTCTGTTTGGGCCCCGCATGTTCCGGGTTTCTGCATGCGCTGCGCATGTGCGAAAACCCGGGACTTCTGATCTGTCAAGGTACGCCTTGACAGATCTACCGAACCGACTGAGAAATCACTTTCGCTGGCGCAGAATTGTGTTATTTGCCCAACTACTGCCTAGCAAATGCCCACGAAACTCTTACGCCTGGTAAAAGCAGATATAGGGCCTGCTTTCACCAGTGTAAAGGTTAACATCTTAAATTTAAAAATTTTAAATAAAAATGCTTTACTAACACTTAAAATTAGTTTATGCAAATAATTAGCTTTTATTGTATTTGGTTAACTAAGGGACTTACTAAATTTGAAAATCAGAACATTTATATTTATTAGAATTGTTTATAAATTTGGAGATTCCACTGCCTGTCATTAGGGGACTCCGCTCGGATATGACTGCAATGGAATCCTCCTTTCTCATTGGAGGACCTGGCCCATGTGATCCCAGGGATGCTTCCGAACCGCCTGCGTCCCTGGGATCCGTGGGCCTTTATGCAGGCGCACTCCTGGAGGCCCGACACCCGAATTCTCCGTAGCTGTGAAGCCAGGAGGTAAGTTTGGAAATATTTTGCGGGTCGGAGGCATACTCCGACCGCAAATTCAGGGCTGATATATTTACACGTTTTTACATACGTGTTTAAAAATAAAATGTTTTTTCTTGACTTGGGCTGACTTTTTTTTAAATTTAGTCAGTGGTTCTAAGTCCAGTTTTGTAAGCTATTTGAAGCCCTTAACCTCAAACACTGTGACAAATGATTCAGCCGTGGCAGATGGCCACACCAAGCATATGGTCAACAGTTACTCAAATGCCGGACTTCACATGTACTGTTTTCGAGGATGTTTAAAAAGCTGCAGCTATTTAAATCCTTGAGTCAGTTTGGAATTTCCAGGAGATAGAGTTGAAACTGGCACAGCTCCTGCAGTGGTAAAAATACAAGATGAAAAGAAACACTGGATGGAAAAGTTATTTACAAAAGAAGAACTTAGCATTTAGATTGAGGAGTTAAACAAAATAATTTCTACTGTTACAAAGTTTATAATCTGTTAATTATTCATAGCTATCTTTTGTTACTTAATAGTTTAACCCCATTACAACGTCTGATGTTATGATACGTTACTCCTTATCAAAGAGGGAGAGCGATCTTATAAAATCATGAGATAATTCCAGTAGCTAAAATTATTCATCGAAAGGTTGTTCTGTTCAATATCCTGGGCATGTAACCTAGATTTCAAGGCAATTACAACAACAACTTGCATTTATATAGCGTTTTTAACAGGAGGGGGGGAGGGAGGGGGAGGGGGGGAGGGAGGGGGGTGCGGGGAGGAGGGGGGGAGGGGGCGGGGGGGGCGGCGGGGGGGGGGAATTGAAAGAACATGCTGTGAAAATGTTGCAAATGGGAATGGCAAAATCATACTGCATGAAAAATGGGGGCAGGGATTATTATCTGAAATTGTTGAACTCGATGTTGAGTCCGGCCGGCTGTAAAGTGCCTAATTGAAATATGAGGTGCTGTTCCTCGAGCTTACGTTGAGCTTCATTAGAACAATGTAATAGGCCGAGGACGGAGAGATCAGAGTGGGAGTGAAGTGGAGAATTAAAGTGACAGGCGACCGGAAGCTCAGGGTCACCCTTACGGACTGAACAGAGGTGTTCCCCAAAGCGGCCGCCCAATCTGCGTTTGGTCTCCCCAATGTAGAGGTTTGAACTTGGTTAGGGCTTAGGAGACAGAGTAGGGATAAAGGGAATGTACTCTAATTAGCAGGATGTGACAAATGATGTTTCCCCGAGGATCTGTACTGGGGCCTCAGCTTTTCACCATATACATCTCAATGACTTGGATGAAGGAATAGAGAGTTGTATATCCAAGTTTGCAAATAACACTAAGTTAGGAGGCACAGTAAGTTGTGTGGATGGGAGCAGGAAGTTACAAAGGGACCTAGACAGACTAAGTAATTGGGGAATACTATGGCGGATGGAGTTCAATGTAGGGGAAGTATGAGGTCAACCACTTTGGATCTAAGAAAGACAAATTGGAATATTTTCTTAATGGTGGGAGTCTAGGAACTGTGGAGGAGCAAAGGAATTTTGGTGTCCATATACACAGATCACTAAAAGCTAGTGCACAGGTACAAAAAGTAATCAAAAAGACTAATGGAATGTTGGCCTTTATCTCAAGGGGGATGGATTTTAAAAGTGAGGAAATGATGCTGCAGTTTTACAGAGCCTTAGTCAGACTCCATCTGGAGTACAGCATTCAATCTTGGGCACCGAACCTCGGATAAATATATTGGCCTTAAAAGGGGTATTGTGCCAATTCACCAGAATGATACCTGAGTTTAAAGGGTTAAATTATGAAGACAGGTTGCATAAAATTGGCTTTTATTCCCTTGAGTTTTGAAGGTTGAGGGGTAATCTAATTGAGGTGCTTAAGATGATAAAAAGATTTGATAGTGTAAATATACAAAAACTATTTCTTGTAACGGAATCCAGAAGAAGGGGGCACAATCTTAAAATTAGAGTTAGGCCATTCATGAGTGAAATCAGGAAGCACTTTTTCCACACAAAGGGCAGTGGAAATCTGGAATTCTCTCCCCCCAAAAAGTTGTGGATGCTAGGTCAATTGAAATTTTGAAGGCTAAGATTGACAGATTTTTGTTAAATAAGGGAACCAATGGATAGAGATCAAAGGCGAGTAACAGGTGCAGATCAACCATGGACTACGAATGGCGGAACAGGCTCAAGGGACTGAATAGCCTACTCCTGTTCCTATGACAACATTTTCATGTGTGTGCTTAGCACATGGTTTCTCTGAACATATCAGTTGGGCTACACTTATTTTTTCTGCTGGTATTTGTGAACTCTCTCTTATTTCTGAGAGAAGGTTTGAGACTAGCAAAATGAAAGTTGAAGTCTGATCCATTATGGTTATCGGTTTTTTTTGTGGATTTTTGTTGAGTGCTTTGTCGCACTCTCTTTCTGGGTTGTGATTCATTTGTCACATGATTACAATGACAATGGTGTAAAATTATTGTAGGGTTCCAGATATGTAGAGCTGAGCAATCTGGATAATGGGTTTGAATGTGACACTGTTCTTCATTAGTTGCCAATAACATAGCAGCTCAACTGCATTTTGCTATCCACCATGACACTGCCTGCACAAAAACACAGTCCCACAAACTCCAGCTGTATGTATTGTGACAAATAACCAATAAACTGGTTTGTAACCAGGATGAAATGCATTTTTGGGTTTAAGTAATGCTACTGAACATACTCAACTTATAATGTTATTGGACATCTCTGTTTTACATCTTCGTAATACGTAGGATTACACAGGCTATACGGCACAGAAATAGGCCATTCGGCCCAACCAGTCCATGCCGGCGTTTATGCTCCACTCGAGTCTCCTCCCGTCTTTCCTCATCTAAATCTGTCAGCATAACCCTCTATTCCCTTCTTCCTCATATGCTTCTCTAATCGCCCCTTAAATGCATCTATACTATTCGCTTCAACCACTCTCTGTGGTAGCGAGTTCCACATTCTCAGCACTCTTTGGTAAAGAAGTTTCTTCTAAACTCCCTATTTAATTTCTTGGTGACTATCTTATATTGATGGCCTCTAGTTTTGCTTTTCCCCACAAGTGGAAACACACTCTCTGGGCTGGATTTTCATTCAGAAGTCGGGAAGGAGGCAGGACTACAACTTCCGGGTTGTAGTCCCGCCTCCATTGAGATGCGGCCAATCCATGCGATTTTAACTTGATTGACCTTGTTGAACCCGCCCAGTGGGCTCAGCAGGCCAATTAAGGGCCACCCGGCAACAGGTGACGTCACAGACTGAAATTTCATCTGTGAAGACGTGTTGACAGATGAAATATCAGTGTTTCACAGCTGTTTTGAAGCTGTCAACTGACAGTCTTACTTCTAACCTGAGTCCTTCTATGCAGACTCAGTTAGAAATCTCACCGGCACAGAAAGCTGCAGGCTGTCACTTTTGACAGCTCGCGGCCATTCTGCTTTCTATGCCGGCTGATTGATGGACTCCCGAAACCTAGAGGAAGGAAGGCTGTAAAGGTAAGTACAGGTAATTTAAACTTCTTTAGACACACCAAACACACTTACCTTTGCACTCATGCACCCATCACTCACCTGAACACCGACATCTCGACCCCTCCAAGTCCTTCAACCCGACGGCCCGACTCTTCGAACTTGGCGTGGTTTGGAGCCGTCGGGAATCCCACACGACAACCTTCAAAATAGGGATTAGGCTAAAAACTGCCTGTTAACTACCTGTTAACAGGCAGTTAATTGGCACTAATCCCTTCCCGCCTCGGGTCGGCGGGTCCCAGTGCGGGGCGGGTACCCGCCTCCTTTGAAACTTACATGGAGGCGGGTTTTGGGCGGGATGGTGTCGGGACCCCCGAATTCGGGATTTTAGCCCCCCGCACGCCTAAAAGCCCGCCTCACGGCACACTGAAAATCAACCACTCTGTGTCTACTCTATCAAAACATTTCACAATTTTCAAGACCTCTATTAGGTCACCCCTCAGCCTTCTCTTTTCAAGAGAAAAGAGAACCAGCCTGTTCATCTTTTCCTGATAGGTATAACCTCAGATTTCTGGTATCACCCTTGTAAATCTTTTTTGCACCCTTTCCAGTGCCTCTATATCCTTTTTATAATATGACAACCAGAATACACTCCTGCCTATGTGTTGATATTTTCGCATGCTTAACTTTTAACTAAAGAATTTCTTTATTAGGATGATTATATTTTGTGATGCAATTAATTATTGTTCTCCCTGCTTTTTAACCAAAATTTAAGTCCAGAAAAGAGTGATTGCAGAAGATTTAGCATATTTCGTTAACACATTTCATGTTAGTTACAGATGTGCCATGTTCATATGTAATCCATCTAAAATTGAACACTGAAGTCTCGCACATTTTTCCAAATTGGTATCTTTCAGCATGTGCTTCCTTGTGCTGTGGAAGCGGAGCATCACTGGTTTCTCATGCTTCTCAAAGAGGTCTGGCAGGTAACTCTCTGGTGCATATGATCATGAAGCAAGCCTTGCAGAAGACACACGACAACAGTACCATACAACAAATGGCATTTGCTGTGCTCTCCAACTTGGTCATGTCCCATGAGTGTAAAGGTGTGTTGCAAAAGGTTAGTAACACCCTGTGAATTACAACAACAATAACTTTTATTTATATAGCACTTTTAGCATGGTAAAATGTCCCAAGGCGCTTCACAGGAGCATTATACTGTAAAACAAAATCTGACACCGAGCCACATAAGGAGAAATTAGGGCAGATGACCAAAAGCTTGGTCAAAGTGGTAGGTTTTAAGGAACGTCTTAAAGGGGAAGAAGTTTAGGAAGGGAATTGCAGAGCTTAAGGCCTTGGCAGCTGAAGGCACGACCGCCAATGGTTGAGCAATTAAAATCAGGGATGCTCAAGAGGGCAGAATTAGAGGAGCGCAGATATCTGGGGATGGGGGGGTGGGGGTGGCAGAGGCCAGCCAGGAGTGCGTTGGAATAGTCAAGTCTAGAAGTAACAAAGGCATGGATGAGGGTTTCAGCAGCAGATGAGCGGAGGCAGGGGCAGAGTCGGGCGATGTTACAGAGGTGGAAATAGGCGGTCTTAGTTATGGCGCGGATATGTGGCCAGGAGTTCATTTCGGGGTCAAATATGATACCAAGGTGGCGAACAGTCTGGTTCAGCCTCAGATAGTTGCCAGGGAGAGGGATGGAGTCGTTGGCTAGGGAACGGAGTTTGTGGCGGGGACCGAAGCCAATGGCTAGCCTGGATGCTGCAGAAAGCAAGAATGAGCACTTGAAACGTGAATATTAATCCTGTATTGACATTTATTTATCGTCATTCCTGGCTGAATGATGGCCAGGAGATCAGGACGTTGTGATAGGTACTCAAAGGAGGAACTGAAAGGACAAAAGCTTTCAATCTTTTCCAGCTACATACTTGCCTTGTATTGAGTTTGAAAATGATTGACAGATTTGGAGTGGTACCCAGGTATAAAAAGAATGCTAATTCCCATGTTTTACGTGGAGCGCCGTGCTGACTGAGCCAGAGTGAATATCAGCTGAGCTCACTAAAGAGCTAAAATGTCAGCTGTTAGCGGGAATGCTAGTAATTTAAACAAACATTTCTTTTAATTTGGTAAGAGATGAAAAACTACAGAGCATCAATTTACTTGCATAAATGCACTTTGAATTGAAAGTTTTCTGCTCAACATAAAAATGCAATAAACAAGTCTATTACTCTGCTTGGATCAGCTTCCAATTCGAACTTTGGATTGGAAGGTGGTCACTCAGCAGACACGTCTGTAAAACCAACACCCCATAGTCTACTAAGCAGGCAACATTGGACGTTGATATCAGTGCCGCTTTGCTTTGTACTCAGTATGAGGTCATTAGCTCATTCCCTGCTTCTGATCTTTATTATAGAGCAATTTCTTGCATAATTTCCTTGCGCTGCCATTACCAAAGGCAGCAGGAAAACCCCTAAGCATTTTGGCCATGCTTTGGCTGAAACTACTGCTGAATATGTCTTTTGGCGATGAGGGACAGCAGATGATTCTGAAGATGAATGGGAGTTTGGAGCTATTGACCGCAATGTCCCAGCACAAGCACAAGAACAACCAGCCCACTGCCCTTCTTGTTCTTCATAATATTTGCTTCAATCCTGCTAACAAGCCAAAGGTTCTAGCTAACGGTAAGCAATTTTAAATTTTACACTTTGACCTGGTTATCCTATTTTACTGGTTTGTGAATGTATGGAGGATAACTAAATTGCTTTCAAACCTGTTTTAAATTAATGTATTGCCCTTGGTTTCACTCTGAAAGTAGTGGTTTATGTGTATAATAACTTTTAGTTATAGAGTAGTTTTGTGAGCATCTGTCACACTTTGGGCATCACACCTCAATGTGTCAAAAGAAGGTGTTACTTTTTTTCTGTGCAGGAACTGCAAATTTACAAGCACGAACAATGCGCAAACTTCCCTCACCAATTGGAAATTAAACTCTGACTTAAAGACCTATTTTTGACCATTTCCCTCCAGAGGGTACCTGGGTGGTGACCTTGAAAGGGACAGGCCAGATTTGTAGCGACCATGCTACAGACTCGAGACACTCCATCAAGGCCGTGGGAAATTACTTTAGAAGGCCCGATTAAGATTCTCTTTGAGTTTAAGTTCGTAATTATCCATCGCAACCTTTAGAAATGTCTTGATAATGAATGGTCAACAAAAGTTCCTAAAAGTAAACAAAATTCTTTACACTCCGTTGCACTCTAACTACTATGGGGAAATACAAATGTCAAAAAATGAACGATACATTCTCAATAACATTAATACAGAATATATCACAATAGATTCTAGACACGGGAAAGAATTGCAGGGCTGTGGGGAAAGAGCAGGGGAATGGGACTAATTGGACAGCTCTTTCAAAGAGCCAGCACAGGCACGATGGGCTGAATGACCTCCTCCTGTGCTCTATGATTCTAATAGGCATCCCTCTGATTTTCCTGCTATGCCCCTTTAAAAGAATCCTCCAGGATAGCATTCTATAAAACCACATTGCTGGAGGAATCTTAATACAGGTAGACTATCCCTTATCCGCAATTCCGAAATTCGAAAACCTCTGAAAACCGAAAGTTTTTTCGTGGAGCGTAACTAGAGCATTTATGGTCTATATTTATCCCACTATTTAATTTACCAAATAACTACTGTACAAATAAACTGTAATACTATTTATAGTCTTTATTTATCCCACTCAGTGTGAATATTCATAAGGTTCGCTGCAGAAATATTAATGTGTTTGCTTACGGGGTGCTGCCCAGACCCCCGCTAGGGTGTTACATACTGATTCTGAATACCATTCTGAAATCCGAAAAATTCCGAATTCCGAAAAACATCTGGTCCCAAGGGTTTCGGATAAGGGATAGTGCACCTGTACCTTGAACCCCTTATAAAAATGTTTTTAGTAATTATTTATTTCTGAGTGGAAAAAATAATGCAGTCTCTTTTCCTGCAGTTTGTTTCCAGACTCCCAGTTTGTGGTGTCATTTTCTGAGATTGCACTCAAGATAGAGTCATAACAGCACAGAAGGAGGCCATTCGGCCCATCGAGTCCGTGCCGGCTCTCTGTAGAGCAATCCAGTCAGTCCCATTCCCCCGCTCTATCCCCGTAGCCCTGCAAGTTTATTTCCCTAAAGTGCCTATCCAGCCTCCCCTTGAAAACATTGAGTGTCTCTGCTTTAACCACTTCCGTCAGCAGCGAACTCCAGGTCCTCACCACTCACTGCGTCAAAATGTTTTTCCTCACATCCCCCCTGTATCTCTTGCCCAAAACCTTGATTCTGTGTCCACTAGTCCTTGTACCATCAACTAGTGGGAACAGCTTTTCTCCGTCTAGCCTATCCAAACCCGTCATAATCTTGTACACCTCTATCCAATCACCCTTCAACCTCCTTTGCTCTAATGAAAACAAATCCAGCTTCTCCAACCTGTCCTTGTAGCTAAGATCTCCCATCCCAGGAACCAATCTGGTAAACCTCCTCTGCACCCTCTCAAGGGCCTTCATATCTTTCCTGAAGTGTGGTGACCAGAACCAGATGCAATACTCCAGTTGTGGCCTAACCAGCGATTTATAACGGTTCAGCATAACCTCTCTACTTTTGTACTCAATACCTCTATTTATGAAGCCCAAGATCCCATATGCTTTGTTAACCACTCTCTCAATATGTCCCGCCACCTTCAGGGACCTATGCACATTAACTCCCAGATCCCTCTGTCTCTGCACACTCTTTAAAACAGTGCCATTAAGTGTATATTGCCTCCCCCTGTTCCTTCTGCCAAAATGCATCACCTCACGCTTCTCTGTATTAAATTCCATTTGCCACTTGTCTGCCCATTCTGCTAGCCTTTCTATGTTCTGGTCCAGTCGATTGGTATCATCCTCACTGTTTGCCATACCCCCAAGTTTGGTGTCATCGGCAAATTTAGAAATTCTACTCTGTATTCCAATATCCAAGTCATTTATATATATCAAAAAAAGCAGTGGCCCCAGCACTGACCCTTGGGGAACACCACTGTCTACCATCCTCCAGTCTGAAAAATAGCCATTTACCACAACTCGTTGTTTTCTGTCCTTAAGCCAATTCCTTATCCAAGCTGCCACTGACCCACCTATTCCATGAGCCTCAATTTTGTTAACCAGCCTTCTATGTGGTACTTTGTCAAACACCTTCCGAAAATCTATGCAGACAACATCCATTGCATTCCCTTCATCAATCCTCCCTGTTACTTCATCAAAAGATTCAATTAGATTAGTCAAACACAATCTGCCTTTTACAAATCTGTGTTGGCTCTCCTTAATTAGCTTAAACCTCTCCAAGTGCCCGTTAATTTTTTCCTTGATTATTGTTTCTAAAACTTTACCCACCACTGATGTTAAATTGACCGGCCTGTAGTTAGTAGATTGTCCTTACACCCTTTATTGAACAATGGTGTCACATTTGCCACTTTCCAATCCTCAGGCACCTCCCCCACATCTAGGGAAGATTGGAAAATTATGGCAAGCCCTTCCGCTATCTCCTCCCCCAATTCCCTTAGCAACCTGGGATACAAGCCATCTGGACCAGGTGACTTGTCCACCCTAAGTATACCCAGCCTTTCTAATACATCCTGTCTATCAGTTTTCACCCCTTCCATTGCTTCTACCTTTTCCACTTCTACTGATATTTTGTCAGCATCCACCTCCTTAGTAAACACCGATACAAAGTACTCATTGAGTATCCTGGCCTTGCCCTATGCCTCTAAGCATATATCACCTTCTTTGTCCCTAATAGGCCCATCCCGCCTCTTACTACCCACTTACTGTTTACATGCCGGTGGAAGATTTTTGGGTTCCCTTTTATGTTAACCACCATTCTACTCTCATATTCTCTCTTTGCCAATCTTATTTTCATCTTCACATCCCCTCTCAACTTATTGTATTTGGTCTGGTTCTCCCTTGAAGAAGTCACCTGACATCATACACCCTCTTTTTTTGTTTCATCATCTTCTCTATCTCCCTCGTCATCTAGGGAGCCCTTGCTTTGGTTCCCTTACCCTTCCCTCTTGTTGAAATGTACCTAGCCTGTACTTGGAACATCTCCTCCTTAAAGATCACCCATTGTTCCATTACAGTTTTTCCTGTCAGTCTTTGGTTCCATTTTACCCTGGCTAGATCCTTTCGCATCCCATTGAAGTTAGCCCTATTCCAGTTTAGAAGTTCCACTCTAGATTGTTCCTTGTTCCTCTCCATTGCTAATCTAAATCTTATGATACGATGATCACTCGCACCCAAGTGTTCTCCCACAGACACTTGGTCGACCTGGCCCACCTCATTCCCCAGCACCAGATCCAGCAATGCCTCCTTCCTAGTTGGGCCAAGAACATACTGGTCAAGGAAATTCGCCTGAACACATTTCAGAAATTCCTCCCCCTCCTTTCCCTTTACCCTAGCATTATCCCAATCGATATTTTGGTAATTAAAGTCCCCCAATATCACCACTCTATAGCTCTTGCATATCTCTGCGATTTCCCTGCAGATTTTCTCCTCTACCTCACTCTCACTATTTGGAGACCTGTAGAATACCCCCAATCGTGTGATCATACCCTTTTTGCTCCTCAACTCTAACCAAATGGATTCTGTCCTTGTTCCCTCAAGAGCATCCTCCCTTTCCAACACTACAAGGTCTTCCATAATCAGCACTGCCACCCCACCTCCCTTTTTTCCTTCCCTATCTTTTCTGAACACCTTGTACCCTTGAATATTAAGTGCCCAGTCCTCACCATTTTTAAGCCACATTTCCGTTATTGCCACAACATCATATTGCCACACGGCAAATTGTGCTTGTAGCTCACCAACCTTATTCACCACACTTTGTGCGTTTACGTACATGCATTCTAAATTCATTTTTGAATTTTTCGTAGTCTTTCTTAGTCTGCTCCTCTCTAATATGATACTACTTCCGCCTCTAGTACTACTTCCTTCTCTAGTACTATCCAACACTCACTCTTTTATGCACCTTATTCCTCTTTTCTACTCCTATATGCTGGTGCCCATCCCCCTGCCAAGTTAGTTTAAACCCTCCCCAACAGCACTAACAAACCTCCCTGTGAGAATATTGGTTCCGGCTCTGTTGAGGTGTAACCCGTCCGGCTTGTACAGGTCCCACCTTCCCCAGAAATGGTCCCAATGCCTCAGGAATCTGAAGCCCTCCCTCCTGCACCATCTCTCCAGCCACGCATTCATCTGTTCTATCCTCCTATTCCTGTACTCACAAGCACGTGGCACCGGGAGTAATCCGGAGATTACTACCTTTTTGAGGTCCTGTTTTTTAATCTCTTTCCTAGCTCCCTATAGTCTGCCTGCAGGACCTCATCCCTCTTTCTGCCTATGTCCCCAAGGGTCCCTGGCTGCGGCCTCCTGCCGCTGGTTTTCCCACCCGGCAGCCAAGCAGCTTGTCGATTTGGCAGGACCTCCACATCCCCGGCTTTGCCGGGTTTTCCCTGCGCTCTCCTGCACCATCCCCCGCCTCCCCGTAAATATCGGGGTTGTTAACTCTGTTTCTCTCTCCACTGATGCTGTCTGACCTGCTGAGTGTTTCCAGCATTCTCTGTTTATATCTCAGATTTCCAGCATCCGTAATATTTTATTTTTGACTTGTAATAAAATCTGGTTGCACTCTTCCCTATAGGCACTGACCGTTAACTATATTTGTTTGTCTTCAACCTTTCGTGTTTGGTGGAGTTTTACATTTCAGAGATTAACATGGTAATGATTGTGAAGTGAGAGTTTTACTAATGGCTTTAGATTTTACTTTCAATTTTTCTATTCTGACTTTGACAAACTTGTTTGTTTTCCTGCACAAAGCAAAGAATAAGTGATGTGAAAAAAGAAAATCACAGAAACCAAGATCCTAGTCGGATATTTTAAATGTTATACTGTTTGCATGATTTTGCCCATGAGTCACTGAACTCCAGAAGTAATTCATTGTGTTTCAAGACATTACAATGCAATGAAGTGCTGCATAAATGCTAGTATCGTTAGAATTTTCCCTTCCTCTATCATGCAAACTTTTCTTAATCTTCTTAAGAGGAAGCTTCTGTGGTTTAGAAGCTTGTTTATAAGGCTAAGTACGGCAGATTGTCAAAACAAGTAACTGCACAATGTCTATTTAGCCAATACAATGCGAAATGTAATTCCCCAATGATCAGCACTAGCAAGCTTTACTTATAATTGAAGACAGTTAGTTTAAAATAATTGTTTGGTACTGAATCTGTCTAATGTGCTGATGTTGGCTTCTGGTAGTTTCCAGGCACGTGACCATAAATTGGGAAGACCGCTGCGTGTGAAAGGGTAATCACTGTGTTCTTTTTCCTCTTCTGTCCCCAGATAAAACTGTGTCAATATTTGCTGCTTCTCTAGAAAATGACAATCCTGTAGTTCAGACTGTGGGAGCCTCAGCTCTTTGGGCTTTACTTCATAACTATCAAAAGGTGAGTGGGCCCTTGAATGTCTGCATTGTGATTTCAGTGTTCCAGCTCGAATTCTATCCTGCCAGTAATGCATCTCCTGACTGAAAAGTGCACTTTATAACAGTTTTTTAAAAATTTGAATCAAAGCTGTTCCACCTTTGGCAATTTGTCCAGAATATAAATGCCGAAGAAAAACAGCTGCATCATGAAATAGGTTTAAATTCGAACGGCCGTTCACTTTTCGTAGCTCAGAGATGTGAAATGGGTGTAATCAACTGACAAAATCAGTAACAAACCAATTTACACTGCCAGAGCTATTTCTGGGTGACATGGTCCCATGGATATGAGTATTGCAAGCTGATAACTTCATAGTACAAACTGACTGCATGCCCTTCTTCATGTATACCCTGCAGAAAGGGTCGGTGAAAAATAGATAGCGAGTGTAATTTTTGTATCAGCTGCTCTGAAATCTGCATCCTTGTATTGCAAAGCTGTGTTTAGTTGTCACTCTGTACTCCTCGAGGTACTGTTTCAGCTTTTCTCCCATCGCCATCACATGAATGGAGGATTTGATTCGCTGTCCTGTTTCACCTTGCTGATTCACACTTGGTCAGTTGTAACACAACTTTTTTTTGCCAAAAGAACTTAAAGCACCTCTCTCTTTCTCTCCTATAAATGTACATTTGCGACGAATGACCTTGTGCGTGCCGTTATCAAAAGCTATTTGCTTTAAGGGAGATTTGGTCGCAATATATGTATTAGCTTTAATTACTTTGTAAACATACTTCTAAACAAATTTACAACTTCATTAAAACTAACGCAGAGGAAAATGTGGAGATCAGTTGCTTAACTATTAATTTTCTAGTTTTTTTTAAATATACTCACCGAATCCTCATAGCGACCGCTGACCCAGTACCTATTGGCAACCTTTGTCCTTGCGTACAAAGGCAAGACATAGAAATTGACTACATCAGTAAAAGAACATGTGTGAACAATACTTAAAGATTGGGAGGGAGACTAAACAAAGGGCAGATTTACAGCGAGTAATAGTTAGAAAAATAATCGGGCACAAATGGACACTACAGTGAAAAAAGTGTGCGAGAACCACACAGTGGAAGGCAAACAGAAAGAGAATGCATTAAGAAGTATTGGGGAATGGGAAGGAACAGAAAAGGTTGCTTCAGTAAGAGAAACACACATTTTATTTAAGTAGGTGAGAAAAGCCACAGAGGATGAACTAGTAGTGTAATAAATTTCCTTTGTACTCTGAAATATTTAGGCATGTTTTTACCACAAATTATTTTCTTCAGCTCTATCAACAGTCAGTTAAACAAATAAACCAAATATAGGGCTGGATTTTACCAACCTCAGCGGGTCCATGGTGGGCGACGTCGGTGACGGGTCCCGGCCCCACTGTTGGCTCCAGCCCTCTGTCCAAAATGAATTTCCCCTGATTGGGCTTGTTAAGCCCGCCCAGCGCGTTTGCCGGCCAATTGAAGGAAGCGGGTCTGATGACGTCACATGATGACGCGTCATCAGCTGATTTCCTTAAAGGGACCATGCGTAAATTTACTTTGACATTTGTGCTGTCCGTGTTTTACAGCATTGAGGTGCTGCAAACACTGACAAGCACTGCACAGAGGTGCACGGCTGCACCCAGGCTCTCCCATGACTCCCTCCATATGCTTATGGAGAGAGTCACAGCATGCAGAAAGGTTCTCTTCCCTTCCAATGGGCGGAAGAGACCTCCCCAGGAGACCAACGATGCCTGGCTGCATATTGCACAGGAGGGCACAAGCAGGGATGTCATCAGTGGGACCAGGGTGCAGTGGCGCAAAACTTTCAATGATCTCAGTAGATCACGAAACGTTACTGCAAAGCCACACTCAACCTCACCCTGCTGTGCCACTCATCACATCCCCATCACACTGCCTTCCCTACCCTACTCCTGCACATCCTTACACCAACTTACCTTGCACCTCCATCCCATCCCTCGCTATCCACATTATCACTTCCCCATCTCACTAGTCACCCCTCATGCTCACCCTCGTCCTAGTCCAATCATACCAACTAACACACAAGGGTAGGCACTAGGGTGTTTTATGCAATGTTCATGTAAAGTTTCTGTTAATGTACTGTCAAACATTGAAACCTTTAATTTGAACACTTTGGGGGTGAAATTCAGTTGGCTGTGCCACCTGTTAGCGCCTTAAAAGGGCTCTTAATGTGGTGCAAGCCAACTGGCGCCCAGGCATGGCACTGTCCATGCCTCCCGCTAAATTCCACAGGATGTTAGTGGTGGCGCTAACCGTTAGCGCTGCGCCGCTACTGATGATGTAATCAGTGTGCGCAGCGCCCCGCTGACGCCCCAGCCGCGATATTTGGCAGCGCCCCCTGATTTACCACCGGACGCTATGTCCGACCGGTTCAGGGGGGCCTACCTGCAGCCGGGGAGGCGCAAATTAAAGGAGAGGTGCGGGGCGGCCATTTTTGTTGTTGGCCGCCTGCCAGCACCTGCCTGCGCTCCCGTCCCCAGCCTCCTGAACCCCCCCCCCCCCGCCGCGGAATGCTGGCTGCGTTCCAAGAGCCCGGCACTTTTCTTCGGTGCCGGGCTCTTTTGCCTGCACTTCCGATCCTCGGGGGCCCAGCTGGGCCCCAGATCACGCTGCACAAGGCCCCTCCCCTTTAAGAAGGGGAGGAAGGCCTGCAATAACGCAGCACAACGTGCCGCAGCGTGTGGCGCTGCGGCACGTTGCGCCACGATATTCAGTCGCAGCGCCCCAAGAGGGATGCGGGGCGCCTCCAGTAGCGCCGCGCTTCCCTTTGGGGTGCTACCACTCAATTTCCAGCGGGCGGCTGCGAATGCTTCCGGAGCGCTACTTTTAGCGCCCTGGTGAGGCTGGCGCCCCAAACGGGACTATACTCAATTTCTCCCCCTTTGCGTTCTTGGACAGATTTGTGTGCACCATTGGAAGTGGCTTAGTGAGTTGCAGTGAATGGTGAGACATAGGTAGACATAGAATGGTAGGCCCCCGCAGTGGTGGCGAGTGTGAAAGGAATGGCTTGAGCATTGTAGGGATGCTTTATGGTGTTGGTGTGGGGTGGTGCCAACCTGGTGCATCATGTGGCAGCCAGGGTGCACAGCGTCAAGTGAAGTAAATCTGGCCATGGTTAGGCCGTCCTGGGCAGCAATGTGATCGGGTGCTGATGCCCTCTGTCCTGTGCAGCATCAGTTGATTATGGAGAAGGTTGGTGCTGCTGGTGTGCAGAGAAGGTTGGTGCTGCAGGTGTTGGGGCTGATCGTGGTGGGATTCTGAGAACCAAGGTGAGATAGTTTCAAGGGCACCGATGCTGATGTAATAGATGGCAGCTGCAGTTGAGATGACAAGCAATCTGTCAGTGGTGAGAGAGGTTGTTCCAATGAGGTGACGCTGGATAGAGAGTTTACTCCAAACACTTGCAACCTGCATAAAGCTCAATCTGTCTTGCAAATTCAGTAAGAAACAGCTTCTGAGCTTGGAAAGTGAATAACTGTGAGATGGGAGCTTTTATAGCACATTTGCAGCTGTCAAGTAATGAGATGATTCCATGGGCATTCAACTTCTGATGTGATCCCCGAGCAGCGTAGACCCCCGTGGGTGACCTGGTAAACTCTGAACGTGAGCTCTAGTTATTAATGATCTGTTAACAAGGTCATAATGACCTGAATTGCCTCCCCCACTGCTGCGTGTCAGGTCTGCTCAGCGTTTGCAGACCCAACATCTGGGAAAGGTGTGTGGCGGCGAGTTGACAGCGGGGTCCCGGCCCGCTGTCAAAGAAAAACATTTTCCCACCTGACCCGCCACCAATCACGCCCGCTGACCCACCGAAAAATTCCCCCCATAGTGTTTTTTCGGTGCTCTCCTCCTATAATTGATTAACCTTGTTGAAGTTATATTTACTTCAGCATGGTTGCCCCAGTTTGTGATTCTTCCAGTAAAAACAATATTAAGCATCATATTCCTTTGCATAATATTAAATTGAGGTAAATGTTGCTTACAGGCCAAAGTTACACTGAAAAACCCATCAATCAAGAGGAGAGTGGATGAAGCTTATTTATCAATCAAGAAGTGTAAGTACTAAAGTGGATGTAATACTTACATGTTGTACTGCCAACGAAGAAGTGGTTTATTTTTCAAACCTTTTCAAGAATTGATTAATTGTGCGTTTCTTTTTTGAAATGCATAATTTAGAATTTGAGTTTAACTGCCAGCTCCTGACAGATTGCTAGATCCAAGGAGTTGGGCCTCTGATTAAAGATCCCAGATGACGATTCGAGAGGAACCATAGAAACAACAATTACAATGTTCAAACTTTTTCATTTATATTCTCATGAACCAATGAGGCATATAAGAAAACAAACTGAGCACCTGTCAAGAGAAAATTAAATGAAATCCGTGGCAGTTTTTATAATCTAAGCTACTTGTTAGTGGAGCATTCATGTGAAGACCTCAGTTTTTTTAATTTAAGTACCTAAAATGTATATTAATTATGAAGAAAAACACCGAGATTTCAGGAGGCACCTTTTTGAGCATACAGTAGAAGTTAATCTCATGTCTGGGTTCATGCAGGCTCAGTGCCAATGACCATTTAGTGAGTCACGTCAGGACCGCTACGGACCTCCACCAGAGTTTCCTCTGGCTTCGCCCTGCCCAGACATAGTTCACCATCTTTCAGGTACCATCACGTACGCTCGTGCTCCAGCACCCTGCCGGAACGGGTGAGGCGGGGCGGCGCGGGATCCCACCTCGGTCGACCCGCGCCGAACTTCACTTTCATTGCACCCTAAGGTTTCGTGATACCCTTTGACTCGCGCACGCTTTAGACGCCTTGGCCCATGTTTCAAGACGGGTCGGGTGGGTCCTCACTGCCAGTGAATCAGACTGTACCTTGATATGCCCATGGCTTAGGCTATAAATTGCAAAACCAGTTTATTGAAGGATAACAGATAAGCAGCAGCAAAAACAATGCAGTAGTTTGTACTATTTTTATAAAATTTTGAACTTGCAGTCCCTCCTCGGATCCAAAAGAGAACAGACAATATTCTTTGCGGACGAAGGGTCCGACCCGAAACGTTGACTCTGTTTCTCTCTCCTCGAGGCTGCCTGACCACCTGAGTGTTTCCAGCACTTTCTGTTGTTATTTAATTTACTTTGCTAACCCTACTGATGCTAAACCTGGACTATAATCCTTGGAGTAATTCTTTATATGGGAATTCATATGGCCATGGAGTCACAACATGCCACCTCTATATCTGTAGCAGTACGGTGGCACAAGATGAACCAGCAACATGAGAGAGGGAGAGAGAGAGTCCCAAGATCTGCCCCTCCCGGACATGGAGTTGTTGATCACCCCACCCCAGAGACAAATTGTGGAGCCTCCTCCCACCAGAATAGCCAGATCATTTGAGTTCAGATCTTTTATCTATTCCCAGGACAAAGGCAAGCAAACTGTATTTACACAAATCAATGTGTAGTTTAATGCTCATGGTGGGATTCAAAGGCCAAGTGACCAGCCTCTTAAAAAGAATGTGATGCTATGTTGATCTGTGATGTGCATTGTGACAAACTCCTATTCATCACAATCCTATATTGGGATCTTTTTAGAAATCAGTGTATTTTTAAAAAAGTAATTTGGTTACTCTTACTATTGCAGTGTAAGTTTTTGGTCCATGTCTTTCTAAAGGAATTTGTGCTGTGATATGTACTGCGGACTCTTTTTGGAATTCTTGATCATTTCTTAGTTGAGCAAATGCATGAGTGTCTGTGTGGTGTGTTTGTATAAAAGCTAATGTTTTTTATACATGTAAATTATTTTCTAGGTGTTCCTGAAGGTCCTCTGAATATTTATCTTTTGAAGTGTCTGGAAAATCTATCAGTCCTGCTGAACAGTTAATGACTGCCCCACTAATGTGAACGTTGTATTGTGGAGTGGAGTGTGCCCTTACTGTAAATCATGTGTATATTTCATTGAAATTCTAATTTATTTTCTGTAATAAAATTTTCATGTGATTGGCTCATCAGGATTATTTTGATTTTTTTTTTTAGGAATATGCCAAGTATCAATGAGATTCAAGGGTGCAAGATAACCGTCTGGTACGATACTAAGCCAGACAGACACACAGATCCCTGGTATTTACTAAATCAGTTGAACTCAACCAGGGTGGCAGTAGGGGGGTGATAGAATTGGCCTCAGCTAGGAGGCAAGCAAATCGGGCTGGTTTGCCATTCCTGATCGCTGTCCAGTGACCCCTGCTGGAAAGTCTACTCTGTGGCTGTTGCATGAAAACCTGATCAAGCTCTGTTGTGATGCCCCTGTGGTGGAATTTCCTGCTGACACTCACTGTCCAGGCTTACACATGAAAAATGGCCTCTAGGGTAACTTATAGGCCAGAGGAAGTGTATGCCAGCATGAGTCAGCACTCTTGGGAGCAGAGGAGAGAATATTGGTGAGACTAATGCAGTATATTGCGTATATATTTACAGTTGTATTCAAAGCTTTCTGTTTCTGAATTATGACCCCTCAACAATCTGCCACAAAATGGGAGAACAATGTTTGAAGAAAAATATGAACAACACAACCACGAATCCTAGCATGTTGCTGTAAATGAACAAGGTCTTCATGCTGCAGGTGAAAACTGACATCTCGCTCCTTTTATATCGAACATTAAAACAGGTGCGTCTTTTTTTAATCCATCGTTTCATTGGAAAATTAGATCAATCCAAAAAATCACTACACTATATGCTCAATACTAACAGTGGTGTGATAGATTCTTGTGCTGCAAAGTCAATGTGAGAACCCACAACAAAGTGTGGGATAGGAGTCACATGTAGGTGAGACCAAGTTGGAACGGCAGGTTCCCTTCCTCAAAATGACAGTAATGAACCAGTTTGGGTTTTATAACAATTCAGCAGTTTTTATGGTCATTTTCTGGTACCAGCCCAAAAAACTACCAGACTTGTATTCAGTTTTATAACTTGCTTTGGTGGGATTTAAACTCATGACTCTGGATTACTGGTGCAGTACCATAACCTCTAGCCTACCTATTATTTCTTGTCCCCCTGTACACAGGCATACGTACAGCATCACACAGTACAATCTCTATTTGAAATTGTGTCTTGGGGCCAGCATTCTAATCCTTTTCTGTCATTATAATCCTGTAAGAGCATCCTATCAATGCTGCTAGTAGGTCAGAAAAAGACAGAACCCTGTGTCTATCTCACCAACATTTGCAAGCACCAATACAGTTACACACACCCTAGAGTTAATGAGGAGACAGCACTGGGTAAGTCACTGCCCAGTGAGAAGGACCAACAGCTAGGGCCAGAGGAAGAGCAGTAAGCTGCTGCCTAGTTGACCACATGACTGCCATCATTGGCTCTTGTGCTTTAGGGACTGTAGCATTGGTGAAGTGCATCTGTTGCTATTCTGTAGGAAAGGAAAGGAAAATGCTGGCAATGTTCATCGATGCATCAGTTGTCTATTTGCTATGTTTGTGCGCAGAATATTGGCTGGTAATGCAGATGTTCCTTATGCTAGTCTGGAAGGAAGTGGACACAGAAATGTTGAAGATGGCAGTTAGCTCGATGGCCACCAGCACTGCCATGAGTCACTGAAAGTGAATGTGCAGGTGCAGCAAGCCATTAGGAAGGCAAATGGTATGCTGGCCTTCATTACAAGAGGATTTGAGTACAGGAGTAAATAAGTCTTACTCCAATTATATAGGGCCGTGGTGAGACCACACCTGGAGTACTGTGTACAATTTTGGCCTCCTTACCTAAGGAAGGATATACTTGCCATAGAAGGGAGTGCAACGAAGGTTCATGAGATTGATTCCTGGGATGGCGACACTGTCGTATAAGAGATTGAGTAAACTAGGCCTGTATTCTCTTGAATTCAAAAGAATGAGAAGGGATCTCATTGAAGCATACAAAATTATTACAGGGCTTGATAGGGTGGATGCTGGGAGAATGTTTCCCTTGGCTGGGGAGTCTAGAACCAGGGGCCACAGCCTCAGGATAAAGGGTAGGCCATTCAGGACTGAGATGAGAAGACATTTCTTCACACAGAGGGTGGTGAATCTTTGGAATCCTCTACCCCAGAGGGCTGTGGAGGCTCAGTCATTGGGTATATTCAAAACAGAAGTTGATAGATTTCTGACTAGTAAGGGCATCAAGGGATATGGCGATAGGGCCGGTGAATGGAGTTGAGGCAGAAGATCAGCCATGATCTCATTGAATGGCGGAGCAGGCTTGAGGGGCCAAATGGCCTACTCCTACTCCTATTTCTTATGTTCTTATTACTTTGGTGCAATTGGCTGCAAGTGTCCTTGCTGCAAGTGGCACAGCTCTACCATTGGTCCTGTGCTGACCCAGAACCTGTGAAGATAATTGCCTTCAGTCATTGACTGGTAGATATGCCAAGGCCTGCAGATACCATTGGTGGTATGAGAGGAGGCGCAGGCAGTTTGGCCCTGGTGCCTGCTAATGTTCCCTTGAATGGTTTTGTTCATCTTGTAACCGTTCAACCATAAATTTTGTGGCAATTTAAAAGCTTTCCCCATTGTTAATTTTAACTTGACTTGGCGGCCAGCACTAGACTGTGTTTGCACTTCAATGCTTTGTTGCTCAGAGGTGCAGTGAAAGTTTGTACGTTAAGACCCTCTTTTCACATCCTCTAGTTTTTTTATGCTCTGTGTTTTGCTGAACACATAGAAATTGCTTCAGTTGCAGTGGGCTTTCTGGTGGTTTTACCAGCAATATTCAGCTGTCTTCATTTCTACATCAAAATGTTCTGATTCCAAAAGAAAACAAAATAAATCAGAGAGGGGAAAAAAATAAAAACCAGCACTAAAAGCGACCGAAAAAATATTTTAAAAACGCTTTTCCCTTTCAAAGGATCATCCTGTTGCCGACTCCAGATGTGTGAGCAGAACCCTGGTCGAAACAGATGACAAATCACACTAGAAAACATTACCATTCATTATAATAATATATTGAAAATCAGGCAGCGATCCAGCAAAAGGCATCCCCACCTAATTTCCCAGATCTTGCACCTTTGGATGGAAAATCTCCCCTCGTGTTGGCGAGTCAACCAAATGTTATAGTTCCATTCAATTTTCAATAAAATGCTCTGCTCCGATGTTTAACTTTCAACTGTTAGTTTGAAGTTTAACTCTGCCCCTGGCTTTGAATTACCTTACCAGCGCTGTTCTTTTAGTCAGGTATTCGTCATCTGTCAATTGTTTTTTTAAATAGACTATTTTCCAGTAATAGTACTTTCAGCACTAGTACTTTCAGCATTCATAGTCTGTTACTGAGGGTCCTACAGTAGAGGTCAGCAGTTCTAATGTAAGATAGAAATTCCAATCAACCAAGTTTATATACGAGACAAATATCAGCACTAAAAAATATTGGAAAAATGTCAATTTCAATCTGTCCGTTTACTTGTGTGCTATTTTTATACAGGCCTTTATGAACCTATTTAAAATAAACTAGTTAACGTCTGTGTAAAACCAGTGGACAAAAATGTCATGCAAGCACATTAAGCATTCGTACATGAACTTTGCTGATCAGAATCTTGACGATGGTTTTCTTAAAAGAATAACCCGTTTTCTTCAGTTTACGTGTTTAAGTTCATATTGATTTGATCGAGGTTTGTGTGGAGGGCCAGGGATCACCCTTACAAGTTATGTAAGGACGGAACTAGGTTGGATGTTAGGAGGTGCTTCTTTTTCCAGAGAGTCGTGAACTGTGGAACAGCTTGTCGGCTCGTGCGGTAAACACTGATTTGCTGCATTCCTTCATTCGACAGCTGGACCTGTTCCTGGCTAGAGCAAAGATCACCTCGTACAAGAGATAGGTATCCTGTAACATAAATTAGGGCCAAGGTACTCCCCTGGACTAGTTTAGATTGCCTAAGGGAATCGGAGAGGAATTTTCCAGGCTTTTTTCCCCCTAATTGGTCTGGGTTTTTATCTGTTTTGCCTATCCCAGGAGATTAGATGGCTCCAGGTTGAGTGGGGAGTGTATGGATTTTGATGCCTAAGGTATCTCAACTATATAGGGCAGGCTGGATAGGCAAGTAGGTCTTTTCCTGTCTGTCATTTTCATATGTCCATAACTCCATTTTCTTTTTACAAAAAGGATATTTTTTTAACAACTTAATCCATTTTGTGAAAGGTACTGAAAGTAAAAATATGATGGCTACAAGGATTATTTTATGGCTGGTGTAACCTTAAAATATTGTTGGGAGAGTTAACTAGAGTTGCAGCGTGAAGATTGAAGACACTGGTGTCGGCAGGCATTAATCAACATTCAGTTTATGGACGTTAAAACAGCAAAGGCAAGACTTGTAGTCATTCACTCAGACTTTAAATGAGTTATGGGAGGCCAGCAGTCTGTCAGCTTACTGAGAAAAGATTACATTCTGTAAAGTACATAAATGTTTTTAATCTTCTTGTCATGTGATGCAATTTCGAATTGCTGTCTGATTCAAAACATGCATAAAAATTGTTATATAGCTTGAGTCTATGTAAAGATGGAAATAGAAACTAGCAATCATTCTATTGGTGCGTATCTATTACTGTAAATAAAGGCCCAAGATGTGAGCATTGATCAAGCAATTCTAATTTAACATTGTAAATTTCCATTGCACATTACAGGATGTCCCATCGATATTTTTCATAACTGAGTCACAGGACACTGTTTTGTCTGTATTTGAGTCTTTAAGTCCAACCATGGGCATCATATTTAATAGATTTAATGGATTTTTAAAAATCTTTTCCTTTAGCTCTAGTAATTATATTTAATGATGGAGACTGGTTTCTTACTACGGTAAGAGCCGCAGTAAAACAATTGCAGGCACATTCAGATTTTGTACGGTAATTGAATTTTAAGTGATTAGCATGTTTGGCATGGGATGCAAGATTTAGGCTTTTAGGTTTCGTTTGGTCCTAAATAACTCTTAAGTTTTGCTGAGAGGTTTACAGATGTTGTGGTTGGATTAGGACATTTTTGTGGGCTGGGATTTAAGGATTACTTTTCGCTCAGAGTTAAGGTTTTCAAGCCGTTTTTTTTCTAAGCTTGGCTTGACGTTTACGGTTTTGCATTTCTGCACATATGGGGGTAGTGTGAATGTGGTAGATTATTCAAGCAGATAAAGAAACAGCATCTGTGAGGTCAACAGCATAGCAGCATTTGTATTATAAACGTTTCAAAACGGTTCATGATAACTATGAAAAAAAAAAAAAATCCAGCAGAACTTTTGTGTGAATTACATTATATACTAGCACGTGATGGTTTGATAGTACAAATTTGAAGATTTGCTAATCTTTAAAAAGTATATACAGGAAACTCTCGCTTTACCGGCACCCAAACAACCGGAAATTTCAGGAGTAGGTTCAGTTAAGTTTTTCTTCATATTAGTGGCCATTTCTTGATTCTTGGCTGTGTAATTGGGGGTTTCTGCACTTGTTGCTAAGCAACAGGGACGCTTGGTCTGTGGCCGGGGTTCTTGCAGCAGGGAAGCCTGGATTTGTGGCTGTGTACGGAGCTCTCGTACCTTTTAACTATAACTCTCTCTAATCCGGACTTTTTGATAAACCGGCACCACGCCGGTCCCGTCGGTGCCGGATAAAAGAGTTTCTGTAATATTGATCTGGATAACACGGTTCACAAAGGTGCTGTCTGATTAATTTTGAATAGATATAATTTTATGTGACATATTGTAATTTAACTTTTTATTACATGATGTGAAAGTGCTTAGAAATATAGATTATTTAAAAATCAGCGAGTAATGCAGATTGGAAATATTTTGTTCTAAATCATCCTGGATGCTGGAAGATTAAACATGTTAACACTTTAACATGAAACAGATCAGTCTGTTAACACATCACTGTTAAAAGTAAAAGAATTTGATAGCGGAGCTGCCAGCGTTAGCACCAAAAAATGTGAATATGGATGGTCCAGGGGGAGCATTTGTCTATTTATGGATTGTATAAATTTATGCCCAGCCAGTGGCTGACCAAAAAGAGGGAGAGGAGAGTGAAGAAGAAGAAACATTGTCAATCGATTTCACACTCCCAGCCACCAGCCCCTTGAGGTCGTCCTGCAAGGCCATCTGCAGTGTCCCCCACTGAAAGTCAGCAGCCTTCCACCAGCCATGCTGCAGCCACTGGGTAGAACTGCGTGACATCAGTAGGATAGGCAAAGGCACGCACAAGACAGTCACTAAGGGAATGCACAAGGGTGATTAGTTGATTTTTCTAATGTATTATTGGATGCGTATATGGATAAAGTTGAATTAGAAAGTTTGCTTTGTGGTGGCTTTAATTTCAACATTGAGGCCAAGAGGATGCTGTGATGGTCAGTAACAGAGGGAAGGTAAGATGTAGGACAAATGTTGAAAGGGGAATTGAGGTTGTGGTCACTGATAACGCAGGCGGATGATTCCTGGATATCCCGGCCAGAAAGGGGCTGTCTGGGTTGCTTCCTTCCTTCCACTTCCTCCTCTTCCGTTTCCTCCTCTTCCGCTTCCTCCTCTTCTGTCTGCAAGCAGCTTGTCCCCTTTACTGCCTCTGCTTCATCTCTATGTGATACTGCAGCCCAAGGGGGACTGCAACTAGAGCCCCCAGGACTGAGAGCAAGAGGTGTTCTTGGAGGCCTTCCTTTAAGAGCCAAAGCCTTGCAAATATCCAGCAACATTCCCTGCACACTTTAAGAACTTTTTTAATGTATTGCACCAAGCTACTACTCAAATAAAATGTAAAGAAACCTGTCCAAAAGCAAAAATCTAAGTTTACCTGAAAATTGTGTGTGTCCCTTTAAGAAGCACTGGCAACATCTGCTGCACGCACGTGCTTCCTTGTGTAGTTTGGAGAGGGTGTTAGTAAGAGCGGCGACGTCCAAAATCCCAGATCGTACGTCAATTCAGGCATTGCACTCTGATTGATGTCACGATCTGGATCATTTAAATATGTGCAGCTAGCGCAGGCAACAGCAGCGCTGCCGACCTGCCCAAAATGGTGGCCACCACGCTGGAAGCAGTGAGATGGCCACCAATTTTTCTTTCAATCCGGCATTAACAGCCAGCGCTAAAGGCTCAAATTTTGCGGCCCTTATTTATCTCACCATTCATTTACTTTTTATATGCTTATAAAAACCCTTTGTATTTCCTTTCACATTAGTTGCTCATCCTTTTACACATCCTTTTTAGCCCTTCCAATCTCCCCATTACATTTTCTATATTCCTGATGATTTTCTTTAGAATTGTTGGCCTTAATTTTGTCGGCATGCCTCTTTTTAAAATATTCATTTAGTTTTAATCTCTCTATTTATCCATGGTTCTCTATTTTTGGATGCACTTCTTTTTCACCTTTTAGGAATAAATTTTGTATTTTATCCCATCTCATATTTGAAGATTTCACACTGTTCTTTCGTCAACTTGTTTGCTAATTTTGGGGCCAGATTCTTTCTTATTTCACTGAAGTTTGCCTTTTTCCAGTCCTGTACCCATATTGTTAACCCTTTACTGTCCTTTTCACTTCTTATAATTGAACCTAATTATGTTGCGGACACTATTGTCCAATTGTTTTCTTACTCTCGTCAGTTATTTGCCACAATTCATTTCCAGAACCTGATCAAGCAATGTTTCTTTTCTGGGACTAGTAATGTACTGGTCTAGGAAGCAGTTCTAAGTGCATTCAAAAAAGCGTTCTCCACTTTGACCTTTATTCCAGTCTGACTTGGGATAGTTAAAATCACCCAATATTATTGGCCTGTTGTTCTTGCATATCTTTCTGATGTCTGCAGATCTCCATCTCTATCTCATCTCCACTATTTGGTGGCCTGTAATGCACACTGATAATTATAGCATTTCCCTTCCTATTTCTTAACTATCCATATGGATATTGTTTTAACTCATCCCCTAAAGCATCTTTATGTTTTCAAATCAAATCAAAATCAAATCAACTTTTATTGTCATTGTTAGTGCACAAGTGCAGTACAACGAAATGTAGGCTTGCGGCTCCCGAGAGTGTACATTTAGATTAAGACATTTAAACATTCAACATACATTTGGCTTGTAATACATTAACATAAACATAACCATAATAAAGTGGATTGGCAGATGTGCAGGCTTTCGAGTTTATTTGTGGAGTTCAGTAGGATGACAGCCCTGGGAAAGAAGCTGTTCCTCAATCTGGTCGTACGGGTGCGAATGCATCTGTAGCGTCTCCCAGATGGCAGGAGGGCGAACAGACTGTGGCTGGGGTGGGTAGGGTCTTTGATGATGGACCGTGACCTCCGTAGACAGCGTTTCTGGTATATGTGCTCTATGGTCGGTAGCCGGGTGCCGGTAATGCGTTGGGCAGTTTTGACTACCCGCTGCAGGGCTTTCCGGTCATAGGAGCTACAGCTGCCATACCACACTGTGATACTGTTCGTCAGGATGCTCTCTATTGTGCAGCGGTATAAGTTAGAGAGGATCAGGGGTGACAGGTTACATCCCTTCAGCCTCCTTAGGAAATATAGGCGCTGCTGGGCCTTCTTCACCAGAGAGGAGGTATTGAGGGACCAGGAGAGGTCTTCTGTGATGTGGACTCCGAGGAACTTAAAGCTGTCACATTCTTCCACTTTGTGCCACAGTGTGTCACTCTACCCCTACATGCCACGTAATATCAGTCACTCTTTAAAGAGCTCAGTTATGTCCATAGATGTCATTTATTTCCATCTCCACATGTATTTTAGTCATTTAGTACTGAAAGCCTGGAGCAGAAATGAGTCCATGATGAGAGTGTTGGCATGGAAACTAGCAATCATATATCTGTTGCAATTAGGTCTGTGATGGAATCACATGGACCAGGGATTGGTGCCTTTACCCAGTAAACCATCAGAGACTCAGCACAGACCAGCGATCAGTGTCTTCAACCCGCAGACAAATATTGGCTAAAGAATGGACAACTTCTGTTGAATTTGTGAGCCTTGCTTTGTGGAGTGCTTTAGTGCTTGGTGAGGCTGTTGATACAGTGAAGTTTTGCACCTGTGGGCTCGCAGTTGGTTAATTAATTTATGGTAACATCAAGGTAGCAAGTGTAACCATTTCTGATCCATCCGACATAAGGCACCTGGAATAAGGGGGAAGGCCCTCTGTTTACGATCCCTCTGTCCTTGCAAGCCACCTCCCTCCCAGCTCTAGTCTCCCTTTATTCTCCAAAGTCCTTGAACATGTTGTTGACTCCCAAGTCCACATCCACCTTTCCTGCAAAGCCACGTTTGAATATCCCCAATCAGGTTTCCCGTCCTGTCAGCACTAAGTCAGCCCTGCTAACACGTTAAGACCAGTATTGAGGTCTGGGTTTGAGCAGGAATAGAAGGAGCCTGCCTCGGGTCATTTTTCAGCAGTAGCAGCATGGGTTGATGGGCCCTTTGTCTGTCTTTTCTCCATAAGTAGAAGCTGAGTATATCGCCATGGCAGTGCAGTTCAAATCATAAAGTCTGCGTGCATAATCGTGGATACAACAAGCAGCTGCTTATTTACATATAGTAAGTAGCCTTGTTGGGAACCGTGGGTAGGAACCCACATTCTTCCACTTTGTGCCACAGTGTGTCACTCTACCCCTACATGCCACGTAATATCAGTCACTCTTTAAAGAGCTCAGTTATGTCCATAGATGTCATTTATTTCCATCTCCACATGTATTTTAGTCATTTGGTACTGAAAGCCTGGAGCAGAAATGAGTCCATGATGAGAGTGTTGGCATGGAAACTAGCAATCATATATCTGTTGCAATGTAAAAACTGTGTGGGGCACTTAGAATGTTAGATGGCATCTGTACGAATGACTAAGCCACATAACACGGGTGTTATATTGGTGTTGATGTACATTAAAGTGTGCCCTAGGAACACAAAACCCAATGCTATTTAAATCAGTTTTAAACACAGCAAATACATCATTTAAATAATAAGATCCATCACTGCAGAAGAAAATAAATACAAAAAGATTCAAAGAGCCAATATTGCCCAGTACTTACACAACACTGTGATTCTCAGGCAAAATAAAATCTCACCCTTTCCTGAAGCACCCGTGGGTTAAGGCACTGGCTGGTATAATGCATCAGTTTATATTTTTTGTGAATTATTTCAGCTTTTATTTATCTGTCATGCTGTGAATGTTAGTTTTAGGTATATATAGTAGCATGGCTGAGGAATCAAGATGGCTGCACAAAGAAATTGGAAAAAAATGTTGGCACAATTCGTTTGTTTTGTGGCAGTGACTAGTTTGATTTTTGGGATCTGTTCTTTAACCCATCTATTTAAAAAATCAGCACGGCTAACTTTGCAGGTAATGGTTAATTTGAACCGATGAAAAAATCACTGCTTCGTATTTTTTTTTATGTTGGGGAGCGACATGCGTTACATGCAGGATTTTTAATCCGGTAGATAAATATAACTAGATACTGAATGTGGTAATCAGCTTTGGATAATTGCTTGATAGATTTTTAGCGATTATATCACACTACGGACATCATCTCCAGACTAACTACAAGGAGCATATTGGCCATCAATATCCACTAGGACACCCATTATCAAAAACCCCAGCGACATAACAAAAATAAAATTGCTCAAAACTGCAGGGGGGTGACTTTCGATTCCGGCTTGTATCGGATGGGCAGTGACTGGAAAGTCTGCAACTTTCATGGTCGGGCCTCATTGAATTGACACAGTGCTAACTCTGCTCCTTTCAGGCAGATCGGCAATTGGGAGGGCGGGAAATCTGGCGGGGCAGATGCAGCACCTTAAATGGAAGGGATGAAAATGTCAGGAGTGAAAGGGAAAGTATTTGCAACACCTGCAGCTGCAAGAAGATCAAGTATTGGAAGTCTTTACAGCTCAAAACACACAAGCGACTGCAATAAAACTGAGTGGCAGACCAGCTCCATGGTCTTTACTGCAGCCCTTTTAAATATCGCTGGAAATGGCTGCCTCCTGACTTAGCTCAATTTGCTGAGACAATGCTGTGTTATATTTTTATTATCACTAAAACTTATATTATGAAGCAGCTGGCAAAATAACTCCCAATATTATTAAAGGCCTCAGTATGTGGTAAATGAAAGGGACCCAACTATCTATTGCTCTCTGTCACGGAAGCCCCACCTGCGAAATAAACAAACACTGCCAATTAGGTAACTGCACATGGCAAAAGACAGGAAAGTGTCATATTCCTGAACTATACATTTCACAGAAAATATAGTAGACATTATACCAAATAATATAGCAACACATCTCAAAGTCAAGATCATGAGTCAACCACTTGAAATTCAGTATTGTGGCTTTGTCTCAGCACCTTGTTGTCTTAGTTCCTTGTCACACACCCCAGGCCATTTGTTGGAGTGCTGGGTATGTTGTAGTAAAATAAAATTACTGTTCTAAAATGACTAATCTCTGTTATTAGTCGGTGCAAGTCTCTGCTGCCAAACATGGTTCACAGCTTTGCAGGACAGAGCAAGCAGAGTTTGAGTGTTTACCCACAAGTGTGGGTTGTCTTTGCTCAGAGTGCTCATCCACAAACTAGCGGAAAGCAATAAGCTGATATTAATCTTTAAGACATGTGTAATGCATGTTCGTGGTTGTTGCTGCTCTGCGAGTAGTGATTAGCTTCCAGGAACTGGGTACCATTATTATGGTTTCTGATTCTCTGCCAACATGGGAAAATGAAAGGTCATTCTGTATCCCTGAGTGACTTTCAATCCTGATTGAAAGCTAAGTCATCAATGTAGAGTTTATGGCTGGAATTTTCCGGGGTGTCGGCGGGTGGGATCGGTGGCGGGTCGGGTGGGAAAGTGTTATTGTTTTTTGACAGCGGGTCGGGAACGCGCCGCAACGCGCCTTTCCCAATGTCTGATCTGTCAGTGCTGAACAGACCCGACGGCCGCGGCAGTGACCCAATTAAACTCATTATACTATACTTAACGGGCTTTTTTTTAACTTTAACTTCATGTCCACGGGAACCATGCTGTTCGGGGACCTTGTTTGTCAACCTGAGGCGAGAGTTCAGTGGGCATTGCTCCAGCTGACAGCTTCAAATGTGCAGTAAAAGCTCCCACCTGACATCATCACTTTCCTCAGCCACAAGCTGTTTCTCAGTCCATTTCCAGCACAGATTCTGCAGGCTTTCCACTTTCCATCCAGTCTCACCTCATTGAAAGGGATGGGAAGAGAACCTCCCTGCGTCCTGTAACTCCCTTCATAAGCATATGTAGGGAGTCATGGGAGAACCTGGGTACAGCCCTGCACCTCTCTGCAGTCATTGTCAGTGTTTGTAGCATCTCAATACTGTAGAACACTGACAGCACAAATGTCAAAATAAGTTTGAACGTGGTCCCTTTAAGGAAACCGGCTGATGACGCGTCATGAATGACGTCACCAGACCCACTTCCTCTAATTGGGCCAGGAAACGCGCTGGGTGTGCTTAACAAGCCCGATCAACGTAAATTCATTTTCCAGAGCGGGATGGAGCCAGCAGCGGGGCCGTGACCCGCCACCGACATCACCCGCCAACGTGAGCAAAATCCCGGCCAACGTTGCAGGAGAGGAAATTGTTGACTGCGGACAATATTCAGGGAATGATCCAATCGCATGAATTATGCTGACTTAAATTCAAAGTTCACTATTTTTCACATTCAAAGGTCTTCTGTTACACACACGTTCTGCCTACATCATGAAACTCCTGGGTTTTATTGGAACTTCCATTAATTATTATGTTGAACTTGATGGTGTCATTTCAGTGTCATATTACTGGAACCCACAGATGCACCAGGGGTGGGGATCATGCTGGAGTGTCACTGAAACCCACAGTTAGGAGTGCGATCAGTGTACCTGAAGCCCCCCCTCCTCCCAGCGAGGCCATGCTCAGGCCGGTGAACTCTGCAGGAAAAATCAAAGGGCTTTTAAAGGACCCTGAGCAATTACAACATCCTTTAATCCCAAATCAGGATAGACTGGGGACGCCTGAAGTTTGGAAGGGTCGTTTACGAGCAGGGAAGCAATCCCAGGCGGTCAATACTGAGCCGCTCAGACTGATTGCTACAAGTGATGCTGACAAAAGAGGGAGGTTCGCAGTCCACAACAACAGCCCCTGTCCACATGAAGCGAAGCAGCAATTTATAACCATAGTCGGACTGCTGCTTTAGGGCTTATGCTGGAGCTTGATTCTTGGCAGCTATTTCTGCAACTATATATGTAGGTTGAAGAATAATTAACGTCATCCACTGAGACGCATTGGCCCGGATGTTGCGGTGACTGGCAAAGCGATGGCGCTCGCCGCCTACCTCGAAGATAGCTGCCCACAAAGATCTAGCGATCTCTCTGGCATGGATTTCATCCTGATGTAAATTTGAATCTGACGCCAAGTCTAGGGGATCTCTCCAGCGTTCAGCAACGGTGATGTCATCAAGTTGACTAAGCAGCCAATCACATTGAAGAATTCTCAGACAGCAAACCAGGAAGTAAAATGCACTGATTTTCCTTCACTTTTTAATCATTTTACAGAGTGAAATAAAGATTGGAACATACACATGGGATTAAGGTAGAAGCTGAAATATAAACAAATTTTTAAAAATTACCTTAAAAACAATGGAATTTTTATCATAATGGAAAATTTTGACATTCTACAGATAAAATTAGTTTTTTCAGGGCCAGAGTGGTGGTTCAGTAGTAATTAAGACTTAGTATGCTGTTAAAATCCCAGTTACACCTCATTGAACAAGGTTTAACTTTTTCTGGGGTTTTTAACAGTGCTATTACGGCATAAAAGGGGAAGTTTTCGTCAGTTCAGTGATTTCAATTGATTGCCAGCTCCGGAGAGTTCAACAGCGTCGTGTGGAGGAGCAGGGAATGACTGACAGCAACTTCTGAATTTCCACGTTTATCTACGCATGTGCATACTCGAAAAGTTGCTGTCAGATTCACAATTGTAATGACGCTGAATGCTGACAGTTTTGTCGTCATTACAACCGCAAATTCCGGGCCATTAAATTTTACAGACAAGCAAAAGGCCCTTTGGCCCAGCCCGCCTGTGCTGGGTCTCTGAATGAGCTCGCCACGGAGCCTCGTTCCTCTGCTCTTTCCCTGTGCCCTTTTAAATTTTACTTTTTAAAATACTTAGTCACTTCCCTTTTAAAGGCTAAGGAGATCTCATCTGATCAATATAAATTTCTATATCAGACTCAGACGTAGGTTTCCACACCAGACAGTCTCTGTAATATTGTATTTCTTTTATTTGTAATGGAAAACTGCAGATCAATATTTGCTGTAAGAAAATAACTGACAGGAAAGCTATTACTTCTTGCTATTATAATCTCCCTTTTCAACCTTTCTACATCCATGCCCTATTTATTCATCAAGGGCTATATTTTCTTACATTTGCTAATTTTAGCAAAACTCTAGATATGGGAGCCCTGAAAAGTACAGAAGAGTCTGTAAGCTATGGACTTACTGACTGCGTCGATACCACTCTACAGCCACTGGCAGGATTCATACTTTCACACGCTTACTGTCCTTTGCTCACTCCTCAAGGTCTAGCTAACAGGAAGCACATTGTTGACAGGACTATCTATGACACTTAGACGTTGGGCACATTTTTGGAACCGGTTCTCCAATTGCAAGTCAGCTGCACATCCAAGGACTCTTTTTGCGTCAAAAATGAACACGGTGAAAAGCAACAAGCTATGCCTGTTGTGCAACAGCCATAGTCTGTGTTTTAACCCATGTTCACTGCCTTATTGCTGCTAATGATGTTCTGACTCACTGGGCTGGATTTTACTCACCAAGACGAGTTGGGGGCAGGACTGCTGCCTTCCGGGTTCTAGTCCCGCCCCCAGCGACGTCCAACGCACAGACGCTATTTTCCCCTGATTGGTCTTGTTAAGCCCGCCCTGCTTGCTGGTCAATTAAGGGAAAGCCGGTGTCGGATGACGTCAGTTGATGACGCTTTATCTGCCGGTTTTCTTAAAGGCACATGAACCATAAATTTTTGACATGATTTGACAGTGTTTGACAGCATTGAGGTGCTGTCAAACACTGACAATCACTGTACAAATGTGAGCCCTTGCACCCAGGCTCTCCAATGACTCTTTCCTTAGGATGAAACAGATGGCAGCTGCAGGTGAGGGTACAGAAATGATCTGTCACTTCTCCCAATGAGGTGAGGCCACACAAACACTTAACAGCTTGTCACCTACAGAAAAATCTAAACATATTAAAAATGACTTTCTCAACATTTTCTTAGCTCTGATACTCACCAGTATCCCATTGCATCCTTCATGCTACTTCTACAGCTGTCATCTGTACACCAACAGTACAACAGACCCAGAGCACGCCTCACTTACCCTGGCGGGGTTCCCCGACGTCGGGAAGCCCGCAGCAGAAGTCTAAAAATTGGAAAAAGCCTCTTAACTGCCTGTTAACAGGCAGTTAAGTGGCTATAATCCTCTTCCCGTCGCTAGGAGTCGGGTCCCTGTGTAAATCGGGGACCCGACTCCCGGGAAGATTGGTTGGAGGCGGGTTGGGAGCGAGTTCGGGACCAGCTCCCATTCTTTTTGACTTTCCCAGCAGTCCCGCCTCCTCAGGGCTGGTAAAATCCAACCCACTGAATTTCTCCAGTTATCATTCGAGTGATCAAGTCTCACTTGATAATTACAGGAAGAAGCACTTTCGGTGAGTCAACGATCAGAAAGCACATGGATTCAAATAAAAGGAAAAACAATTTGCATTTGTGTTGAACATTCTGTGACCTCAGGATGTCCCAAAGCACTTTACAGATGTTCTTTTGAAGTGCAGTCACTGTTGTAATGTAGGAAACGCGGCAGCCAATTTTTACACAGCAAGGTTCCACAAACAGCAATGCAATAATGACCAAATAATCTGTTTTTAGTTGCTGGTTGAGGGATAAATATTGGCCAGGACACCGAGGAGAACTCCCCAATTCTTGTTCGAAATAATGGCATAGGATCTTTTACGTCCACCTGAGAGGACAGATGGGGTCTCAGTTTAACGTCTCCTATGAGAGGGGCAGGCATGGGCTGAGGTACGAAAAGTAGCTGCTGCAAAAAACCTTTTAAAGTGAAAGCAATCTCTGGTTCCCATTCAAATATTAATGACTGAAAAAACATGATGATCCTGTCAGGTACTTTCAGCCACTTTAAATCACTAAAAATGGTAGTGGTGAGCAGTGCTTCGATCGGATCTATGTGTCATGCAGTGAGCCGTCCTTTTCCAACCACAATAATGTGAGCAGGCAGGGAAGGTGGGGCTGCAGATTGCATTTCTATGGGATAGAGACAATCTTACAGTTTTAGTATATGCTATGGAGACACAGCTATCCCAGAATCCACAGAGCAAGTGAAAGCTATCTTTATCGAAGGGTCGATAACAAGAAGGGATAGATTGGCAAAGGAACCAGAGGTGACATGAGGAAAAACTTTAATACGCAACGATTGGTTAGGATTTGGAATGCACTGCCTGATAGGGTGGTGGATACAGATTCAATAGTAGCCTTCAAAAGGAAATTGGATAAATACTTGAAGGAGAAAAAATTACAGGGATCTGGGGAAAGGGTGGGGGAGTGGGTCTAACTGGATTGTTCTTCGAAAGAGCCGGCACAGACTCAATGGACTGAATGGCCTTCTGTGCTGTACTATTCTATGAAAACCAGTTATTTTAAACAATACAGCCAGCACAGTGCAGATATGGAATCGCAATCTCATATGTGACATTCCTGGCAAATGCAAGAGAGTTAGTTCATTTTTTTTTACTGTCAAACTGAAGATGGAGTTCCTGACCTCACCAGGTAGTCAGTATAATGTCCTGGCTGACAACTAATGAAGCTCACTCAAACAGCCTGTTCAGTTCTCATATTACTCAAGGCCGAAACTTAAATTTGTGATCTCTCCTTGTACATTCATTAGATGAGTGCTGTATTACTGGAGCTACCAGATTTACCAGAAGACCAAATTATTAACGGTATGAATCTAACCAAGAGAAAAGGATCAAAGTCCGCTCCTGACGTGCAGCGCTCATAACAAAGAAAGGCCTAGAAATTACAATACATAAACGGGTCATTCGGCCCAACCAGTTCATGTGGACATTTATCCTCCATGTGAGCAACTAGTCCTAATCAGCTTTACCCAGCCTATTCCCATATCCCTTTCTCCACTTTGCCTTCACCCGCCAATCCAATCTAATCTTGAAGTTGACATAGTATCTGCCTCCACCACTAACCCTGGAAGTGAATTCCACAGTCTCACAACTCTGTGCAAAGAGATTTCTCTGTTCTAAATCTCTTAAATATACCCTTGTATCTATGGCTGCTTGTTCTAAACCCTACAAGGCACATGGGATTGGGGGCAAGGTATTGACTTGGATAGAGAACTGGTTGGCAGATAGAAAGCAAAGAGTTGGAATAAACGGGTCTTTTTCCGAGTGGCAGGCAGTGACTAGTGGGGTACCGCAGGGATCGGTCCTTGGACCCCAGCTATTCACAATATATATTAATGATCTAGACAAGGGAACTAGATGTAATATCTCCAAATTTGCAGATGACACAAAGCTGGGTGTGCGTGTGTGCTGTGAGGAGGATGCCGAGAAACTACAGGATGATTTGGACAGGTTGGGTGATTGGGCAGAAGCATGGCAGATGCAATATAACGTGGAGGTGTCAAAAACAGGGAGGCAGATTATTATCTGAATGGCAATAGATTGGGAGAAGGGGAAGTGCAACGAGACCTGGGTGTCCTTGTGCACCAGTCGCTGAAGGTAAGCACGCAGGTGCAGCAGGCGGTTAAGAAGGCAAATGGTATGTTGGCCTTCATAGCGAGAGGGTTTGAGTACAAGAACAAAGATGTCTTGCTGCAGTTGTACAGGGCCTTGGTGAGACCACATCTTGAGTATTGTGTGCAGTTTTGGTTGCCTTATCTGAGGAAGGATATTCTTGCCCTGGAAGGAGTTCAGCGAAGATTCACCAGGCTGATACCTGGGATGGCAGGAATGACGTATGAGCAGAGATTGGGTCGATTGGGCTTGTACTCACTGGAGTTTAGAAGAATGAGAGGGGATCTCATTGAAACTTATAAAATTCTGGCAGGACTGGACAGACTAGATGCAGGGAGGATGTTCCCGATGATCGGGGAATCCAGAACCAGGGGTCACAGTCTAAGGATAAGGGGTAGTAGGCCTTTTAGGACAGAAATGAGGAGGAATTTCTTCACCCAGAGAGTGGTGAACCTGTGGAATTCTCTACCACAGAAGGCAGTAGAAGCCAATTCATTAAATATATTCAAGAAGGTGTTGGATATATTTCTTAAGGCTAAAGGGATCAAGGGGTATGGGGAGAAAGCAGGGACCGGATACTGAACTTGGATGATCAGCCATGATCGCATTGAATGGCGGAGCAGGCTAGAGGGGCCGAATGGCCTACTCCTGCTCCGACCTTCTATGTTTCCTATCTTCTATGTTTCTACAATTACTGGAAACAGTTTGGTTCTATCTACTATGGCCCATCCTTTCAAAAATTTAAACACTTCTATCTTATTGCCCATACTCTGCGTTGTTCTAATGGAAAAGCTCCAATTTTTCAAGGCTTTCTTTGTACTTGTATTGCCTTATACCTTGCACCATCCTGGTAAATCTGTGTTTACCCTCTCTAAAACCGCAAAATTTTCCTGTAGTGTAGAGCACAATAGAATAATGAAGGAACTCAATTCAGATTAACGAAGCCTAGTTCATGTTCAGTGTAACATGTAAAAGTGGCCAATTTAACAATATGGAAAGATTGGGCCAGAAATTGGTGAACGGGGCTTGCCGCGCGTGCAAGCCCCGTATATGCACTTACCCCGCGCTACTGCCGATCAGCTCCAGGGACGCCTGGACTTGGTGTTTGAAAAAGAAGAATCCCGGGCAGCGTATGACGTCAGGCCGCCCAGGAGTGCAGCCAGCGCGAAGCCAGGAGCGTGCAGTGCAAGTGAGACACGCCCCTTGAGGTCTCAGTTTCACTGGACACGCCCCCAATGTTTCTGTCAAGCTGCTAAGCATTTTTACATGCAAAGCAGCAGTTTAAATAGGTTTTTGGAAGTTTTTTGAAGATTTTGGTAACTTTTATAAACTTTTTTAAATGTTTACATTATTTTGAGTAATCTGAAGTAGTTTTAAAGAGAATTAAAGCAATTTAAAGACTTTTAAAAGCCCTAAAAGAATTTTTTAAATTCCATTTATTTATTTAGCAATGTCGTTGTCATACGTGTCTTCACACTGTTCCCTTTGGGGAACTGTATGAAGTGGTGGAAGGATTTATGGCCGTGATTAACGCTCATTCCGTGACCGTAACCATCTTTGAACCAGCCATTAGGGCGGTTAGTCCTATGGCGGGAGGGTTTTACGGGCTCCCACAAGCTATACAAGGAGGGGGGGCCACCCACACCCACGGACGCAAATATCCCACTGGATGTCAACCCAGAATTTAGAGCCGGAGCTCCGACTCCACTTGCCGGGACTGTCTGGAGCGGGGTTCGAAACCCTACCCTGATCTGGCCCAGCGGCGGGGATCCTACCGCTATGGCAAAGGCCCAATCCGATTAGCAACGTGAAATGGCAGCATAGGGCTCCAGTCACGGGGAGGGAAAAGGCGCAGGAAACGTATGGGTGTCACCTTTTGTGCGGAGTGGGCCTTTTGCGTAGCAGTAAGCATCCCCGCCGCTGGGCCAGAAGGAGTAGGGTTTTGAACCCCACTCCAGACAGTCCCGGCAAGTGGAGTCGGAGCTCCAACTTTAAATTCTGGGTGGACATCCAGCGGGATACTTGCGTCCGTGGGTGTTGGTAGCCCCCCCCCCTCAGATGGGTTGTGGGAGCCCGTAAAACCCTCCCGCCATAGGACTAACCACCCTAATGGCTGGTTCAAAGATGGTTACGGTCACGGAATGAGCGTTAATCACGGCCATAAATCCTTCCACCACTTCATACAGTTCCCCAAAGGGAACAGTGTGAGGATACGTACGATGATGACCTCTTGCGCAATGCACCTCCTTGGACCCTCAGTCGCAGATGCGAGGGGGCAAGTCGTGCAATTGTTAAATTTTTCATTTTATTGACATGTAAAATGTTGGCCCAGTAATTCCCTTCCAAATGCGCGAGTACGGTCGGGGTACTTACGCATCTGGCCGGATGAAATGCCGGTTTTCAGCATGCACAATGCATGTGGGGAAAACCGGCATTTCCTGTCCTCTGAACGAAGGGGTTCAGAGGCAGAACGCGTGCGACTGCACAGGCAGCGCGTGCGCAGTATAATTCGCCGCTTTCATTAATGCTTTCAGTGAGGTCAAGTCATTACAACTTACACATGAAAAAAGCATGGGTACAGTTGCTCCAGAGGCTGCGGAGGAAGATATTTATTATCGTGGAGCTTCTGAAAGTATGTATGTCTGTATATATTCCTTTGCGTGTTATGTATATATTCCTTTACTTATGTGTATGAATGTATTATTTAATTATGACTTTCAGAGAAAGTAACTTATTGGAAAATCATAATTAAAAACATACATTCATACACATTAGTAAAGGAATATAAAACATACATACATATACGTAAAGGAATATATGTGGACATACATACATAACTCATTCTCACATTCCATTCACACAGCCACAATTGTTCCTTCTACCTACCGTTCTGAAAACCCTTTTTAAAAAAAAAAAAAAATTTTAACTTTAAAACTTACTTAAAATTTCTTAAAATAACTTCCCTCCCTTTCCCAAACAAAAATATTGCATTTCAGAAGCTCCACGATAAAATATATCTTCCTCCGCAGCCAATGAACAACTTTACACTTGCTTTTTTCAAGTGTAACTTCTAAGGACTTACCCTCACTGAATCCATCATTGAAATCCACAAAGTTCACTGCGCAAGCGCTGCCTGTGCAGTCGCACGCACTGTGAATAGACCTCGTGTCTGGAAATGCCGGCGTTCCCCGCATGCGCTGTTCCTGCTGAACGCCGGCATTTCCAACGGCCAAATGCGTGAGTAACCCGACCGTACTCACGCTTCTGGCCGCGAATTTCTGGCCCATTATGTTTGTGTGGGTTAAGGGTAAGAGGAAATACTTATCACAATCTCAAGTACAGTCATTCCTCACTCCACGCAGTCCCTTTACTTCCAATTCCAGTGGTGATGGTGGGGTAGGGATTGCTTCTTTATAGTAACATTTCAAACTTTTGGTATTGCTTCTTGTGGGAAATATGAAGAAATTAATATCTCTTTGTGTGATAGATACAGGAATTTTGTCCATTGATTCTTGTGAATATGCTTAAAGCTGTGATAACTCAAATGGATTCAACTCATTTCCTTAAATCTGAAATGGATGCTTTGTCTATTTTATTTTCAATCTAGGCGTAAATGGATTGTGCATTTTAGACTATTGTGAGCTGAGGAAGGGTCTGTAGCAATGTTCCCACTAAGCTGCCCGCGCAGTCTTCTGCAAGGTCCCACATAGGCTTCTCACCAGCTTTTACTTTGTAAATACCACGCAAGCACTGAAATTTAAAGGGACCGCACCTTAAAAGAAACAGGCTGCACAGAACAAAGCACAACTTACAGGGAACATTGGTCTGTAGGTTTTGAAATTCTTGAGGTATGTCTTCAGGTATGGACTCGATGGGCCGAATGGCCTCCTTCTGTGCCGTTATGACTCTAGGTGTCCCAATTCTTTATCTGCAGGTGCTGAACTGTTAAGCCTGCTAAAATTCCAGACCGTGTAGTCCAGAAACAGCGGTCTTTTTTGAGAAGCAATTCTGGTGTATCATCAGTGGAGGGAGCATACAAGTTTGGACAGGACCTGCCTCTACTGAGTTTCTACTTCTTTAGTGCATCTACATCAAATAATGCACAGGTGTTTCTTCTGCATGTCCCTCTCCCCCCACCTCCCGACACTTGCGACTGCAGTTCTTTTTATTGGTGGGGGGTTGTTGTCCGGGGGGGGCAAAACCAGGTACAGGTGTACAGGTACAGGTACCTCGTGTTGGCCCCTTAAAGAAGATTTTGAATAATGGCCTGCCATCCATGGAGCAGCTTCCAGAACACCACTGAAGAAGCTCCGGCCATTGCAACATGTTTGATTCTATTGGAATGGCACACCGGATTTCCTGCAGCGCTACTACTGATTTGGCAAATCATGTCAAAATAGTCTGTTGCTTTAATTTTCAGAAGAATTAAGGATTTACAAAAAGTGGTTCTTTAGTTCTTCTTGGATTTCTAACAGGTGCGCAGTTAAAGAACTCCATTACTTCGCTACCTGAGGAATACAGCAAGAGCCTTTATTACTCCAAGGCATTATTTAATTTCAAAAGTCTGAGCCATTGTCTGGAGAATGGCTGCTAAGAGAAAGGAACTGCACTTGAGTTTCGCTTTAAAATGTATTTTCCTTATACTGCATGTTATAAATCTCATCATCATAAAGAAACTACTCATGAAATGACGCTGGATAGCCAGCTGGTGGCGCCGTCCAAGGAGTATAAATACTCGGGCGTGGGCCCAGCTTGCCCAGGGACATTTTGTAAGACAGGAACTAGTGAAGTACAACTAGGCCTCCATGTTCTGAAACAAGTTGATTAAAGCCTTGCTTTATACTCAAACCAAGTGCGTAGTGAGTTTTATTATGTCAATTTAATCAACTTGATATCGACTCCACGCTTTGGGTGATTTCGGGAACAGCCAGCTACGACGCGAACCATAGAAGGGAACTCAGACAAGTAATCGATCCATCATGGAGAAACTACTCAGACCCGCCCGACTCGACCTGGACCCGAATTCACTTACAGCTGCTAAGGTATGGAAACACTGGTATCGTACCTTTAGCAACTTCCTTGAGTGTGGTGAGAATGTTCCTAATAAGTTACGAATGCTTGCCAATTATGTATACCCTCATGTGTTTGATTATATCGAAGACTGTGTAGACTATGATGCCGCTATCCAAATACTACAGCTATTTGTCAAGTCCCCAAACAAAATTTTTGCTCGGCATCTACTGGCCACAACTCGACAACAGTCCGGGGAATCACTTGACGAATTCCTTCAGAAACTTCGCAGGCTCAGCAAGGATTGTAATCTTAAAGCTGTTACAGCTGAGCAGTACCAGGAGGAGTTAATTTGTGATTCCTTTATTAATGGGATTGCGTCTCCCTTCATATGCCAGCGTCTGTTGGAGAACAAAACCCTTAAGTTACAGGCTGCCTATGACCAGGCATGTTCTCTGGACTTCGCAAAGAGGAATGCAGATACCTATCTTTCACCATGTGCACGGACTGCTGCTATCACTTTTAGTGACTCCTTCGATAGGCCTCGGGTGGAAGCCCTCACAGATGACGACTCCAACCTGGCTGATGACAACCCTACCCTAGAAACTTACACTGATGACGACTCTGCCCTAGCGGCATTTTGGCAATCTGTAATTAAGTGTTTCTTCTGTGGAGGTGCATTCCATTATAGGAAATTTTGTCCTGCTCGTAACGCAACCTGCAATCATTGCAGCAAGAAAGGTCACTTTTCTAAGGTATGCCAGTCAAGAGCCTCTGTTAGTAAGAAAGGCCACCTTTCTAAGGTATACCAGTCGAGAGCTCCTGTTAGTTTTGCAGCTACTATCTATAAAACTGCTCCTACTATCTATAAAACTGCTCCTCCCCCAAGAGACACTACTAAGGTTACAGCTGCTATCTATGAAACTGCTCCTCCTCCAAGAACCACTACTAAGGTTACAGCTGTCAAGGGTAAAACTGCCCCTCCTCCCATCACAGCTGTTTTTCCCCAAAGTCTGTCCCATGCAGCCATGAAGGTTTTGGAAAATGGACACATTTTGAGCGCACTAATTGACTCTCGTAGCTCTGACAGCTTCATTAGTGAGCGGGCTTTCAGTAAGTTAAAACTGCGTATTTACCCCTCGGACAGGGAAATTGCAATGGCTCTGACGACACTGACCACCAATTCTTCCGGCTTTTGTCTTGTTGACCTTATTCTCAATGGCCGCACTTATTTCTCCACCCAGCTCGGGGTGCTCAAGAACCTATGCAGTAATGTGCTCCTGGGACAGGATTTCCAGAAACAACACAAAAGACTCACTTTCGAGTTTGGAGGGTCAAAGCCGGAGCTTACTATTTCCAAAGTACCACTTTGTGCGCTTTCGGCGGCTTTGCTCGACGAGCTCTCCTTGTTTGCCAATCTTTCCCCCCGTTGTAAGCCCATAGTCACTAAATCATGACGTTTCAGCCAAGATGATCGATCCTTTATTGAGGCAGAAATCTCTCGCCTTCTAGCTGACGATATCATTGAGCCATGTTCATCTTCCTGGCGGGCTCAAGTTGTCATTGTTAAAAATCCTCTGAAGCAACACAAGAAATGGCTTTGCATCGATTACTCACAAACTGTTAACCACTATACCGACCTGGATGCCTACCCACTACCACGCATCAATGACATGGTCAATAACCTTGCCAACTACAAGGTATTTTCAACTTTTGATTTAAAGAGCACATATCATCAAGTACCATTAAAGGACTCTGACAAAAAGTATACGGCCTTTGAGGCCAATGGTCGGCTTTACTAGTTTTGTTGCCTTCCATTTGGGGTCACCAATGGGGTGGCCGTCTTTCAACGGGCAATGGATAGCCTAGTCAAACAGGAGAACTTAACGGACACTTTTCCATATCTGGATAATATCACCATTGCTGGTCATGACCAGAAGGAGCATGATGCCAATCTCCAGAATTTTTTTGACATTCTCCGTCGTCGCAGCTTAACCATAAATGAGTCCAAATCTGTGAAATCAGTACCATCAGTTAACATCCTTGGCTACTGGGTGGGCAGCGGTGTCATCAAACTGGATCCGGAGCGACTTCATCCGCTTCAGGAGCTCCCTCCCCCTACGAATCTCGGCTCTCTTCGTCGGGCACTCGGCATGTTCGCCTATTATGCTGAATGGATACCCCACTTCTCCGACAAAATCCAGCCCCTGCTTCATGCAAAGTCATTTTCATTGGAGGCAATGGCTATTTCAGCTTTCAACCTCCTCAAGCGACAACTGGAAAAAGCCACGCTTTATTCCATTGATGAAAATCTTCCTTTCGTGGTCGAGTGCGATGCATCGGATGTGGCGATCTCTGCTACCTTGAATCAAGGTAGCCGACCTGTTGCATTTCTGTCCAGAACTTTGCAGGGTAGTGAGCTCCATTATCCTCCTGTCGAGAAGGAGGCTACGGCCATCATCGAAGCTGTACGTAAATGGAGTCATTTTCTCGCTCGTCGCCATTTCACACTTCTAACTGATCAGCGCTCCATGGCCTTTATGCTGGATAACCGGAAACGCACTAAGATCCAGAATAACAAAATACAACTCTGGAGGATGGAATTGGCCGCCTTTGAATACACCATACATTATCGACCCGGCAAAGAGAATGTGGCCCCGGATACCCTCACATGGGCATTCTGCTCTTCTATGTCAACTTCGACTCTTGCGGATCTTCATACTGACTTATGCCATCCTGGCGTTACCCATATGTTGCACTTTGTGCGATCTGAAAATGTCCCATTTTCTACAGAAGATGTGAAAAGAACATGCTCCTCCTGTAGAATTTGTGCGGCATTAAAACTGCAATTCTTCCGTCCATCGGATGGCTCACTCATACACGCTATGCAGCGACTCAGCATTGACTTTAAAGGGCCATTGCCTTCCTCAACACGAAACACCTACTTACTTACTATGGTGGACGAATATTCACGCTTTCCCTTTGCTTTCCCTTGTCCCAATATGCTTACTTCCACAGTGATCAAATGCCTTGATCAAGTCTTTTCCCTTTGCGGTACGGCCAATTTCATCCACTCTGATCGGGGTCCCTCCTTCATGTCAAGCGAACTCAAAAATTATCTCTCCCAATGGGGAATCGCCACAAGTAAAATGACACCCAACCATCCCATCGGTAACGGACAGGTTGAGAGATACAACGCTATCATTTGGAATGCTGTTCGTCTTTCGCTGAGGTCACGCAACCTACCAGACCAGCAGTGGGAAACTATGCTCCCTGACGTGTTCCATTCCATCAGGTCTCTTCTTTCTACATCCACCAATGTCACACCTCATGAGCGATTCTTCAGCTTCCAGCGTCGCTCCACCCATGGGACATCTCTACCATCATGGTTGGCAGCTCCCGGCCCCATGCTGCTCCAAAGATTCATCCGATCTTCTAAAAACGATCCCCTCGACAAGGTAGAACTCACGGATGTCAATCCCACGTATGCGCACGTGTGGTACCCTGATGGCCGGGAGTCCACCATTTCGCTCCGAGACCTGGCTCCCTGTCCAGCCGGTTCCAAGGACCCAACTGATAGAGGGACCCACGGTAATAATGCCGACACTCTGCGCTCCCCCGAAGATGATGCCCTACCTCGGACATCGAAATATCTGCCGGCTGCCCCACCAGATCCACTCGGGGAGCCGAGCGCTCCCCATGGGATGGCCACCCGAGGCCAGGACGCCGGTCAATCCCCAGCTATCAAACAGGGTGATGCCAGCTCTGCGCATGAGGGACCCGCACCCGGAGTCCCGATCTCCCCAGCCTCCCTCGGGTCGATCAGGGCAACTCGGGCCCTGTCGATCCACCGGTATGGATCAAGTGGCCCAGGGACCAAGGCACAGTCTGGGGAGACGTGCCTTCTAGCCATAAACAAAGATCTAAAAGTCTGCGGCTATTCGTGGTCTGCCTAATCCATTAAGAGGAAGTCGTTGGACTTCCAAATCTTTTAGGCAGAAAGAATGTTATAAATCTCATCATCATAAAGAAACTACTCATGAAATAACACTGGATGGCCAGCTGGTGGCGCCGTCCAAGGAGTATAAATACTCGGGCGTGGACCCAGCTTGCCCAGGGACATTTTGTAAGACAGGAACTAGTGAAGTACAACTAGACCTCCATGTTCTGAAACAAGTTGATTAAAGCCTTGCTTTATACTCAAACCAAGTGCGTAGTGAGTTTCATTACATCACTGCATATATATGCCTAGCATTTTTCCAGTGTAGTTGCCTTTGCAGTTTCTGTATCTTGTTTAAGTGTAAATAAGTCTCATTAATTAGTTAGCCTGTAGAAATTTGGTTTGGTGTGTGACATTTTCAGCCATGCTACATAAATTCCAGTATGAAATCTCTGACAATCAGATCAGTTGTTATATCTGGACTATGTTATCTCTAAAAAGCAGAAAGTAAAGGGACAGACTTCAGATCATAAGGAGTGCAGTCTGCTGATAGAAACTGTTATCAGGCCACTTGAATGAAAAGATAATGAAAAGACCAAACTGCAACAACTTTTAACGTAGAACTTATAAAGAGGAAAACAAATGTTTCTTGGAGCTAAGCATCAAGCGAATTATTCTTGTTGGAGTTGACAAGTATATTCAATGGGGACAGTTCAGAGAATGATGGCTCAGAAATAATGTTGGCACAGCGGCCATTTTACCAATGTAAAATGGATGCTTATGTGTCCAATATGGGGTGCGCTGCCTGCCATATTGGTAAAGGCTCTTGTATAGGCATCCAGGGTCTTTGTATATGCAAATGGGGGGCGGGCAATGGTTCTATGGGACATGGTCTCGGGATAAGGAGGCCATTTAAGCCTGAGATGAGAGAGAATTTCTTGACTCCGAGGCTTGTGAATCTTTGGAATTCTCTACCCCAAAGGGCAATGGATGCTGAATCGCGCTGTGGGACAGTATTATACGACAGAATCTCAGTGTGGGAGAGTAATACAGGACAGTAGCTCAGTGTGGGACAGTAATACAGGACAGTATCACAGTGTGGGAGAGTAATACAGGACAGTAGCTCAGTGTGGGAGAGTAATACAGGACAGTATCTCAGTGTGGGAGAGTAATACAGGACAGTATCACAGTGTGGGAGAGTAATACAGGACAGTAGCTCAGTGTGGGAGAGTAATACAGGACAGTATCACAGTGTGGGAGAGTAATACAGGACAGTATCACAGTGTGGGAGAGTAATACAGGACAGTATCACAGTGTGGGACAGTATTATAGGACAGTATCTCAGTGTGGGAGAGTAATACAGGACAGTATCTCAGTGTGGGAGAGTAATACAGGACAGTATCTCAGTGTGGGAGAGTAATACAGGACAGCATCACAGTGTGGGAGAGTAATACAGGACAGTATTATAGGACAGTATCACAGTGTGGGACAGTATTATAGGACAGTATCACAGTGTGGGACAGTATTATAGGAGAGTATCACGGTGTGGGACAGTATTATAGGTCAGTATCTCAGTGTGGGAGAGTAATACAGGACAGTATCTCAGTGTGGGAGAGTAATACAGGACAGTATTATAGGACAGTATCACAGTGTGGGACAGTATTATAAGACAGTATCACAGTGTGGGAGAGTAATACAGGACAGTATCACAGTGTGGGACGGTATTATAGGACAGTATCTCAGTGTGGGACAGTAATATAGGACAGTATCATAGTGTTGCAGATATCAGCAATTGCTAAAATTATGGAAATGTTGCAGATTGTGATGTCAGTGAGTGTGCAATGCTCAGTGGATACCCGATCTGGGAGTTTGTAGTTCGCTGTTCAACTTACTGGCATGGCTTAAGTGCGAAGAGCTGCGCGAGCGTTGACAAGCAGGAAGGAGACTCCAGCAGTGGTATTTAAAGGGATCATCAGCACTCACTTGCAGCTCTGTGCAACTTTCTGCAACTCCAGCAGCTTCATTAACTTCTTTCCACGTCCTATGGTAACAGGGAGTGTTGGGGCAAGGGGAGAACGCCTTCATTCTTATTTAAAGGCGTCTGCTCAAAGCACTTGCTCACAGTCATGGGGGCTCTACAGGCAGTCCCCCCCTCGTATCTTCAGGGGAGGGAGGCGGAGGCAGTGAAGAAGGGGAGAAGATGCTTGCAGAGGGAGGAGGAGGGCCAGGAGGGCTCTCAACAGGAGGCCTTACCCATCTAGGGGCTTCCAAGAGCACTAATATATATATATAGCTATATATATTTTTAAAAACAAGGAGCAGTGTATTAGGAGGCTACGCTTCACCAATAAGGTGGCCACAGAATTCTGCCACCTCCTGCAGCCTGACAGCAAGGCGAACACAGCTCTGCCAGTGACAGTCAAGGTCACCGTGGGGCTCAATTTCTTCGCCAGTGAATCCTTCCAGTCTGTAGCAGGAGACATAAAATCACAGAATAGTACAGCACAGAAGGAGGCCATTTGGCCCATCGAGTGTGCGCCAGCTTTTTCGAAGAGCAATCCACTTCGTCCCACTCCCCCGCTCTTTCCCCCTATCCCTGCAATTGTTTCTCCTTCAAATATTTATCCAAGTTCCTTTGAAAGCCATGATTGAATCATTTCCACCGCCATATCAGGCAATGCATTCCAAATTCTAACCACTTGTTGCGAAAAAAGTTTTTCCTCATGTCACCTCTGGTTCTTTTGCCAATCACCTTAAATCTGTGTCCTCTGGTTACCGACCCATCAGCTATTGGAAACAGTTTCTCTTTAATTACTCGATCTAAACTCTCTCGTGGGAAATCAGGGACACTTCATGTGTCCCTGACGACCATGTGTGCGGGAAGTGTATCCAGCTGCAGCTACTGGCAGACCACATTGCGGCACTGGAGCTGCGATTGGATACATACTGGAGCATTTGCGATGCTGAGGACGTCGTGGATATCACGTTTAATCAGTTGGTCACACCGCAGGTAAAGGCTGCACAGGCAGGAAGGGATTGGGTGACGGCCAGGCAGAGTAGTAGGTGCAGGCATGTAGTGCAGGGGTCCCCTGTGGCCATCCCCCTCTCAAACAGATATACCGCTTTGGATATTGTTGGGGAGGATGGCTTATTGGGGGAAGGCAGCAGCAACCAACTTCCTGGCACCATGGGTGGTTCTGCTGCACGGGACGGGAAGAAAAAGAGCGGGAGAGCTATCGTGATAGGGGATTCTATTGTAAGGGGAATAGATAGACGTTTCTGTGGCCGCAAACAAGACTCCAGGATGGCATGTTGCCTCCCTGGTGCAAGGGTCAAGGATGTCTCGGAGCGGCTGCAGGGCATTCTGGAGGGGGAGGGTGAACAGCCAGTTGTCATGGTGCATATAGGTACCAACAATATAGGTAAAAAATGGGATGAAGTCCTAAAAGCTGAATATAGGGAGTTAGGAGGTAAATTAAAAAATAGGACCTCAAAGGTAGTAATCTCAGGATTGCTACCAGTGCCAGGTGCTAGTCAGAGTAGAAATAGAAGGATATTTCAGATGAATACATGGCTAGAAGAATGGTGCAAGGGGGAGGGATTCAAATTCCTGGGACATTGGAACTGGTTCTGGGGGAGGTGGGACCAGTACAAACTGGACGGTTTGCACCTGGGCAGGACCAGGACTGATGTCCTAGGGGGAGTGATTGCTAGTGCTGTTGGAGAGGGTTTAAACTAAAATGGCAGGGGGTTGGGAACCTGTGCATGGAGACAGAGGAAAGGGAATCAAGGATAGAAGCAAAAGACAGGAAGCAGTAAACAATAATTCTAAAAGGTTTAAGAGTGTTAAAAAAACAAGCCTGAAGGCTTTGTGTCTTAATGCGAGGAGCATTCGTAATAAGGTGGATGAATTGGCTGTGCAAATAGATGTAAACAGATATGATATCATTGGGATTACGGAGACATGGCTCCAGGGTGACCAAGGCTAGGAATTCAACATCCAGGGGTATGCAATATTCAGGAAGGACAGGCAAAAAGGAAAAGGCGGTGGGGTAGCCTATCTGGATAAAGAGGAGATTAACACAATAGTAAGGAAGGATATTAGCTCTGATGATGTGGAATCTGTATGGGTAGAGCTGAGAAATACCAAGGGGCAGAAAACGTTAGTGGGAGTTGTATACAGACCCCCAAACAGTAATGCTGAGGTTGGGGATGGAATTAAATGGGAAATTAGAGATGCGTGCAATAAGGGCACAGCAGTTATCATGGGTGATTTTAATTACATATAGATTGGTCTAACCAAATTACTAACAATACTTTGGAAGAGGAATTCCTGGAGTGTATACGGGATGGTTTCCTGGACCAATATGTCAAGGAACCAACTAGAGATCAGGCCATCTTAGACTGAGTATTATGTAATGAGAAAGGATTAATTAGCAATCTTGTTGCGCAAGGCCCCTTGGGGAGGAGCGATCATAATATGATAGAATTCTTCATTAAGATGGAGTGTGAAGTAGCTGATTCAGAGACTTGGGTACTGAATTTAAATAAAGGAAAGTACGAAGGTATGAGGCGCGAGTTGGCTAGGATGGATTGGGGAATGTTACTTAAAGGGTTGATGGTGAATAGGCAATGGCAAACATTTAAAGATCGTATATATGAACTACAGAATTTGTTCATCCCAGTTTAGCATAACATTTTTTTTAAAAGGTGACTCAACATTGGCTAACAAAGGAAATTAGGGATAGCATAAGATCCAAGGAGAGGACATAAAATTGGCCAGAAAAAGCAGCAAACCTGAGGATTGGGAGCAGTTTTGGAATCGGCAAAGGAGGACAAAGGGATTAATTAAGAGGGGGGAAATAGAGTATGAGAGTAAGCTTGCAGGGAACATAAAAACTGACTGTAAAAGCTTCTATAGATATGTGAAGAGAAAAAGATTGGTAAAATCAAGCGTAGGTCTCCTGCAGTCAGAATCAGGGGAATTTATAATGGGGAACAAAGACGTGGCAGACCAATTAAATACATACTTTGGTTCTGTCTTCACAAAGGAGGACGCAAATAACCTCCCAGAGATGTCGGGGAACATAGGGTCTAATGAGAGGGAGGAATTGAATGAAATCAGTATTTGCAGGGAAATGGTGTTAGGGAAATTGATGGGATTGAAGGCCGATAATTCCCCAGGGCCTGATAATCTACATCCTAGGGTACTTAAGGAAGTGGCCCTAGAAATAGTAGATGCATTGCTGGTCATCTTCCAAAATTCTATAGACTCTGGAACAGTTCCCATGGATTAGAGGATAGCTAATGTAACCCCACTATTTAAAAAAGGTGGTAGAGAAAAAACGGGGAATTATAGACCAGTATACCTGACATTGGTAGTGGGGAAAATGCTAGAGTCCATTATAAAAGATGTAATAGCAGAGCACTTGGAAAACAGTGACAGGATCGGACAAAGTCAACATGGATTTACAAAAGGTAAATCATGCTTGACTAATCTACTGGAATTTTTTGAGGATGTAACTGGTAGAATAGATAAGGGAGAACCAGTGGATGTGGTGTATTTGGACTTTCAGAAGGCTTTCGATAAGGTCGCACATAAGAGACTAGTGTGCAAAGTTAAAGCACATGGGATTGGGGGTAAGGTACTGACTTGGATAGAAAACTGGTTGGCAGACAGGAAGCAAAGTATTGGAATAAACGGGTCTTTTTCCGAGTGGAAGGCAGTGACTAGTGGGGTACCGCAGGGATCGGTGCTTGGACCCCAGTTATTCACAATATATATTAATGATGTAGACGAGGGAACTAGATGTAATATCTCCAAGTTTGCAGACAACACAAAGCTGGGTGGGAGTGTGTGCTGTGAGGAGGATGCCGAGAAACTCCAGTACGATTTGGACAGGTTGGGCGATGCAGTATAATGTGGATAAATGCGAGGTTATCCACTTTGGTGGCAATAACAGGAAGGCAGATTATTATCTGAATGGCAATAGATTGGGAAAAGGGGAAGTGCAGCGCGACCTGGGTGTCCTTGTGCACCAGTCGCCGAAGGTAAGCATGCAGGTGCAGCAGGCGGTTAAGAAGGCAAATGGTGTGCTGGCCATCATAGCGAGTGGATTCGAGTACAGGAGCAAGGATGTCTTGCTGCAGTTGTACAGGGCCTTGGTGAGACCATACCTTGAGTATTGTGTGCAGTTTTGGTCGCCTTATCTGAGGAAGGATGTTCTTGCCATGGAGGGAGTGCAGCGAAGATTCACCAGACTGATACCTGGGATGGCAGGAATGACGTATGAAGAGAGATTGTGTCGATTAGGCTTATATTCACTAGAGTTTAGAAGAATGAGAGGGGATCTCATTGAAACTTATAAAATTCTAACAGGACTAGACAAACTAGATGCAGAAAGGCTGTTCCTGATGGCGGGGGAGTCCAGAACCAGGGGTCACAGTCTAAGGATAAGGGGTAAGCCGTTTAGGACTGAGATGAGGAGGAATTTTTTCACCCAGAGGGTGGTGAACCTGTGGAATTCTCTACCACAGAAAACAGTTGAGGCCAATTCATTAAATATATTCAAGGAGTTAGATATATTTCTTAAGGCTAAAGGGATCAAGGGATATGGGGAGAATGCAGGGGCAGGGTACTGAATTTGGATGATCTGCCATGATCGCATTGAATGCCAGAGCAGGCTTGAGGGGCTGAATGGCCAACTCCTGCTCCTATATTCTATGTTTCTAAGTTTCTTAACCTTCTCTGCTCTAAGTACTCTGGCTTTGTCCCAAAGCCTCAAGTCACTTCTTGCCTTAGATGTAAAGAGGAAGAAGGGAAGTCTTGGGGCTGCTTTTCATAGCTAACATCTCTCAGTTCGCCATCCATCGCTGCATCCGGGAGGTCACAGAGACTCTGTACAGCAGGCGAAGGGAATGCGTTGTCATCTCTCTGAGCAGAGAGAAGCCGGATGAGCGTGCATGAGGATGAGGAGGAGGGAGGGACGAGGCAGGCAGCCAGCCAATTCCCCTTCCAGACGGGCTGTCCGTGAACACCTCATCAGACTCTTGATTCGACTAAATGAAACCCCAGATCCCCGTTGCTCAACACATCCCCATCACAGCAGCTCTCTACCCGGAATATCACAGCCTCCTCCTGGGCACAAAGCTGAAATTGAGAGCCACCGCCACAAAAGATTCCAAACATAATTAATAAATTGATCCAAAAGCAAGTGACACATAATTACACTTACGACATGAACTAATCACCCTTGTGCAATCCCTTAGTGCCTGTCGTTCGGGTGCCTTTTCCTAATCAAGTGCTCCCACAGTGGCTAAAGCATGGCAGGTGGAAGGCTAGTACTATAGCAAAATACTGTGGATGCTGGAAATCTGAAATAACAAGAGAAAATGCTGGAAAAACTCAGCAGGCCAGGCAGCATCCACGGAGAGAGAAACAGAGTCAACGTTTCGGGTCGAAGACCTTTCGTCAGAACTGGAAAAAAGCAGGAAATGGAAAGCAAGTTTAAGTGGAAGGCTGCTGAGTTTCCGTAGGGGAGACTTCAGATGGCCTTGCAAGACGACCTCAAGCAACTGTGGCCCTAGAAGGCCCGGCTGTAGACTGCACCACCTCGGCATAGGCGGCAGCAGACTTGGCTGGCTGGCTGACGGGCAGCGGCAAGGGCAATGGCGGAGTGACAGGAACAGGAATGCTGTCATCCTGACAGAGGACAGCAGGGTACTGTTCCATTGACCCACTGCCACTCCCCCGGGCCGGCACCCCAGCATTCCTACTAATCTGTTGGAGCAGAGCTTGCTGGGCTGCTGCGACTTCCTGCAACCCCGGTCGACGGTGGGCAACCCAGCCACGATGGCAGCAGTCTGAGCTTGGGTGGCAGCAAGCTGACTCTTCATAAGAGCACTCTGCCCTTCCGCTGCAGCACTAAGATGTTGGGTGTGCGGGAAGAGGACAGCTCGCCTCCTCTCCACGGCCACGACCAGTGCCTCAACAGCCGCGTTGGAGAATCTGCGGGCTCTATCCCTGTGCTGAGGCTCCAGCATATGTTGGCACTGCCGTCTTCTTCCAGCTAAAGTTGGGAGTGGATTGACAATGAGGTGCTGTGGCATACATGCCGCAGTTTAACATTGTTGGGTCTTTAACACTGCCCATTTTGTGACCATCTCCAATTTCTAAGTCTATATGTTTCAATGACATCACCCCTCATTCTTATAAATTCCAGAGAGTATAGATTGTAAATAGCTGAGGCCGAAGCACTGATCCTTGTGACACGTCACCAGTCACAGCCTGCCAACCTAAAAATGACCTGTTTATCCCTACTCTCTGGAGTGACGGGGAATGCCGGATGAGCTGGCACGTTCTTTTGATCGTGGCATGCTCTGTAGCCCTAAACATGAGTGGAGGCCGACTGTTTTCTCAATGATAAAAACAGAAAATGCTGGAAATACTCAGCAGGTCAGGCAGCATCTGTGGAGAGAGAAACAGAGTTAATGTTTCAGGTCAATGACCCTTTGCCAGATCTGGAAAAAGCTGGAGATCGAACAGGTTTTAAGCAAGTGCAGGGGCAGGGAAAGGGGGGAGGGGAGGAAAGAACAAAAGGGAAGGTCTGTGATAGGATGGAAGGCAGGAGAGATTAAAAGACAAAAGGGATGATGGTGCAAGGCAAAAGGAGATGGTAATGGGACAAGAAACAAAAGATGGCTCTAGATAAAGTGTAAATGGCATTAGCAGGAGAGACAGCTGCCATGTGGGAGAGAGAAAAAAATATATAATAAATAAAATAAATGGAAAATAAAGAATAGGGGCAGAGGTTATGGTCTGAAATTGTTGAACTCTATATGTTGAGTCCAGAAGGCTGTAAAGTACCTAATCGAAAGATGAGGTGCTGTTCCTCGAGCTTACGTTGAGCTTCATTGGAACAGTGTAAGGACGGTGGGTCTGAGTGGGAGTGGAGCGGAGAATTAAAGTGACAGGCGACCGGAAGCTCGGGGTCACCCTTATGGACTGAATGGAGGTGTTCCGCAAAGCGGTCACCCAATCTGCGTTTGGTCTCCCCAATGTAGAGGAGACCGCATCGTGAGCAGCGAATACAGTATTTCAGATTTCCAGCATCCGCAGTATTTTGCTTTTGTTTTCTCAGTGACCTATTCAGACCGTGAGCACGTCACCCTGTTCTGCCGTACTCACACACTTGTTGGAACTGCACAGGGCACTTACAAAGTAACCACTCTTGCACCTGCAAAATATATAGAGAGAGACAGACTTGCATTTAGATAGTGCCTTTCATGACCTCAGGACGTCTCAGATCGCTTCACAACCAAGTAAGTTCTTTTCCTGTTGTAATATAGGAAATGCGGCATCCAATATGTGCACAGCAAGCCCCCAAAATTGATATAATAATCAAATAATCTGTTTCAGAGATGTTGGTTGGGGGATAAATAATGGCCAGGACACCGGAGAGAACTCCCTTGCTCCTCTTCCAATAATGCCATGGGATCTTTTACACCCACCCAGGAGGATACATGGGTCCTCGGTTTAACATCTCACCCGAAACACAGCACCGCCGACAGTGCAGCCCTGCCTCAGTACAGCCACTGGAGTGTCAGCCTGGATTATGGGGTCAAGTCTCTGGAGTGGGATTTGAACCCACATTCTTCTGCCTCAGAGGCGAGAGTGCTACCCATGGATCCTGTGGGGAGACAGACCCTGGGGACCATTAGTGGCCAATCATTTTCAAAAGTCGCACCGTACCGTCATTTGCGCATATGCAAATCTTTTCAATCGGGTCGCACGGTGTGGCGTACCGAACCTGAAGCCGCTCGTGCACAGAACATCATGGTGCAGCTTCCGGTCGTTGGCAGGAGTCACTGCGTTCCTGAATTCATTAGGCGTGCATGCTGCAGTCAGTATTCTCAGGTAGCCAAATCAGTGGACCATAAAGGCTGCCTCCTGAAAGGCTGGCCATCAACAGCAACTTGTATTTAAAATAAATAGAAATCACTTGTAATTATACAGTGCCTTTCACAACCTCAGGATGTCCCAAAGCGCATAACAGCCAGTGAAGTATTGGTCAAATGTAGTCACTGGTATAATGTAGGAGATAATGTAAAGCAATGTCCCAAGGCATTTTACCAATAGCCTTAAGGGAAACAGATGCTGTGTGAGGAAGGGAGAGAATATCCATTGAAGTCGTTGCTGAAAATCAAATAGTATATTGAATTAACATTACTCATGCGTTATGTTCCCAATCTCAGACATGCCATCAGGAGGTAATAAGCTGAAGGGAAACATTTCTGTATCGAGAAAGATGGAAAACTGAAACGTGAGTTAACCTGTGCCTCTTTCATACACCTGTTCGCAACCTGTTGGAGAGATAAGCTGGGAGCAGGAGTGGAATGGTGCGTGATATGAAAATTCTCAAAAGAAAGGACGAAAATAGCCTGAGAGAGACTGTAGGGTTCTCAAAATTCCCACATTCCCCAAAGTTATGGATAAAGGGGCCCTTTATGGACAAGTTATTAACACCAGGGTACCCAAAATGGCTTCTGTAACCTCGTGACCAAAACCGACAGGATTTTAAAAGCAAGGCCCTGCAGGGAAAAGGGCAGGCACTTTTTCAAACCTGAAACGAAACTTAAAATGCATGAATCTGTGAAGAGACTTTGTGGAGCCAGACAGCTAAAGCAAACACAGAATATGCATTTATTCACCTTGAAACAGATCAAGTTAGAATGGGCCTAAATCGAGGCCATTAGGTTTCTGCATATTTAATCGGTAACAGCTCACAGTACCCATCAAGTCAGGATGGGGACAATTAAGTTTCATAAATGACTAACAACCAGGACATCAAGGCCATTAAACACGGAGACAACCACTCCAGAAGTCGTTAAAGTAAATGGCTGTAATCATTTTAAACAAGCCCGCCAAAAGTTAGACAAAGGACTGACCTGATTTGGCGCGCAGATAAGGAATGAAGAATGGGTATAATTGTAGGCCCATCGGTGGTGATCGCTCTCTTGCTCTCTTATCTCTTGCTTGTGGCCTTGGCCTCCTGCCTCTCATTCTCATGCCCTGGCCTCGTGGCGGGCCCTCTTCTCGCTCCCCGCGCCGCTCAACACCAAGGACGCCCATTACACCGGGGCCAAACCCGGGAAGAGAACGAAACCCGATTCGAAAGCACACAGGACATACAGGCCGCAGACGAGACGAAGAATATGGTAAACCGATAAGAGCAGAGAAGGGCAGCGGAAAGACGCGTTGGGGGACAAACGCCTAGTTATAAGCTGGCGTTTGAAGAATAAGTTGGCGTTACATGCATGGACAGTAAAACCCCAGAATCATAGCCCAGTTTGAGAATAAGCTGGCGCTCGAAGGATGGGTAGCAAAATCAATGGACAATAATGGCCCAGTTTAAGATTAAGCTGGTGTTTGAAGCTTGGATAGCAAAATCATTAGACGGTAAAGACCGCCACCCGACCCCCAACCACAGCAATACCATCGACGACCGCCCGAGGAAGAAGACTCATTGCGACTCGACGACGACGTTAGCTGAGGAAAAGGAGGGTGCTTCACACAAACAACTTCAGCGCCGTGCCCTGTGACCACGTGGCAACGAGATACCCCAAAGGACAGAAAGAGTGGATCTCAAAACCCCACCAGTTAAAGCAACAGGTTTTGGATTGGTGAGCATGAATTCCTGGCCCCTCATAGCTTAATCTAGTTAGGTATAGGGGGTGGGATAAGGATAAGGGGATTTTTAATGTATCTGTTTCCTTTGATGTGCCGTGTGTTCCCCATTCCCATATAATTGTAATTGTTTATGTCTGTATTCATATCCGTAATTCTCAATAAGATTGTGTTTAATTCTGCTTTTAATAAAATTTTGGTTTTCTTGCACCAAACCACTTGTCTACTCGATTTTCTGTATCACCGCCTGTACCTAAGTCCGGTGTCTAGAACCCAGGGGTGTGGGAGCGATTCGAACCGCTCAAAGACAGTCAGAGGTGAAGCTGACTGGGCGCATGCCACCCCCCTACAGAGACTAATTTAACATATATGCTTTGATATCAAGTTTAAGTTTTAAATCCATTTATGTTTTAAATAAATTCATGCCATGAAGACTGCCTTTGGGCATTGAATGGAAAAGGGCTTTGGATGATGATCCATGTATCAGATGATAATGGAGTATGGGTATCTTAGACTGAAGGAGACTATAAGGGCCATTCCTGATAGGTGAAGATTAGGTTTCAGCTGTAATCTGTAGTATTTAATTAGGCAGCCACGCAGTCCCACTTTCCGGTAGGAATCACAAGAACATTCAGGACTGAGAACCCTGGATAATTTCCCCCCAGCACAGGACCGCTAAAGCCAATTGCATACATGCCAGCCTAGAAAGCTATAGCTCCGAAAGAAAATTAGCACGGATTCAAAAATACTGCAAAATGGACCTTTTAGTGTAATTACCAGTTTTCATATGCCATAGGCCTATATTGAAGCCTTTGACATGTGAAAACTATTAATTAGATTGAGAGTGCAGTGGATCATAGCCTTGTAACTTAAACTGTAGATCGATCCAATATTCTTTTACCCATAATGGAAGAAAAAAAGCTAAAGTTATACAAAGGCTTGAAGGGCAATACAAATGTTGAAACTCCAAGATTTATTTTCTTGGGGTGATCTGGAGGCATACTCCCTCCTGGAAAGCTGAAACTTGGACACTTTATTTGGTGCATCAATCCATGGCCCCCTCCTATTTCTCATCTACATGCTGCCCCTCGGTAACATCATCCGAAAACACAGCGTCAATTATTACATGTTAAGCTGATGACACTCGGCTCTACCTCACCGCCACCTCTCTCAACCCCTCCACTGTCTCTAATTTTTCACACTGTTTGTCTGACATCCAGTACTGGATGAGCAGAAATTTCCTCCAACTAAATATTGGGAAGACTGCCACAAACTCTGTTCCCTAGTCACCGACTCCATCCCTCTCCCTGGCATCTGCCTGAGGCTGAACCAGACTGTTCGCAAACTTGGTGTCATATTTGACCCCGAGATTTGCTTCCGACCACATATCCGCGGCATCACGTACACCGCCTATTTCCACCTCTGTAACTTCGCCCAACTCTGCCCCATCTCAGCTCACCTGCTGCTGAAACCCTCGTCCTTGCCTTTCTTACCTCTAGACTTGACTATTTCAAAGCACTCCTGGCTGGCCTCCCACATTCTACCCTATGTAAATTTGAGGTCATCCAAAACTCTGCTGCCGATGACCGAACTCTCACCCAGTCCCATTCACCCATCACCCGTGTGCTTGTTGACCTACATTGGCTCCTAGTTAAGCAATGCCTCGATTTTAAAATTCTCATCCTTGTTTTCAAATCCTTCCATGGCTTATCCCCTCCCTATCTCTGTAATCTCCTCCAGCCTTACAACGCTACAAAATATCTCCACTCCTCTAACTCTGGCCTCTTGAGCATCCCCGATTTTAATTGCTCCACCATTGGCAACAGTGCCTTTTGCTGCCAAGTCCCTTAGCTCTGGAATTCCCTCCCTAAATCTCTCTGCCTCTCTACCTCTCTTTCCTCCTTTGAGACACTCCTTAATACCTACCTCTTTGACCAAGCTTTTGGTCATCTGCCCTAATTTCTCCTTAAGTGGGTCGGTGTCAAATGTTGTTTGATAATGCTCCTGTGAAGTGTCTTGGGGTGTTTCACTACGATAAAGGCACTATATAAATACAAGTTGTTGTTGCATATTCCAGGATTTTGGAATCCATAATTAACATGGGTAATACATTATTTTCAGCTATAAAGGCAGGGAATCTTGCTCAGTTTTATTGAAAACTGCTCTATTCTTGTCATTTGGAAACAATTATTTTTCTTTATATTTTTAAACTTCTTTCTCACAGTAGCAGCTGGCAATCTTTCACTGGAAGAAAAAAAAATCAATTTACTTTCTTTTAAAAAAAATATTGGGCAGAAGCAAATAGAGGATATGAACACAATCTTATTGAATGTAGAATCATTCCAGTCAGAGCTGGAGGCTTCAAATGTAGAACTGTGCACAATTCTTCCAAATGTCTTTGGTGCATTTCTAGGAACTTCCCCCAGAAAAGTTTGATTTTTTACATTTAAAAATGGTATAATCTGTCAGATCCGTGATTTTTTAAATAGGATGTTTCCCCAAGAACTACAAGGATGCTGTAACTTAACAATCAACAGGTATTTACTGGAGTAGAGTAGTCTCAAGACTGAAGTACAGAAGCCTGCTCCGGCTTTATATACAGGTGTGGTCACTGCCGGTACTACAGTATACAGGAGCTGTAAAACAGTTCTCTCTTAAAGGTACATACACAACATAATCTGATTAAGTTTTAACACTTTAATATTTCACAATTTATAGAACCTGTTCACAGGGGCACTCTCTGTCCTTCCAAAGCTTCCAGTTCATGCTGACATTATCCTTCCTTGTTCAGTTCAAACTGGCATGTTTTTCCACCTCCACCAACCACCCCCAGTTCAGACTGGCATTTTATTCCTCTCTCTCCCACACCCCAAATTCAACCTGGAATTCTTTTCCCCGTCCTCCCACCCTCATTCAAGCTGGAACTCCTCTTCTACCCTTACCCCAGTGCCATATGCCATTCTTCTCCTTCTATTCAACTAGGTACTACCCTTCATTCACCTCTTATCCATGCTGATACTCTCCTCCTCCCCCACCCACATTAATGCTGGTGCTCTTCCTCTTTGCTCCCCTTCCAAAGCACTGCTCCTGATTATTTCCCCCCACCACCAAAGTGTCACTCCTGACTTCTCCCCTCTTCTCCCACTCACCCAAATTGCTTCTTCTGACTTTTCCCCTTTCACCCCCAGCCAATCTACTACCTCTGTCATGCCACAGAACGTTGACCCCCCCACCCCCACCATTTTCTCAGAAAGGTTTAAATAATAGAGAAAATATTTATGTGCAAAAGTAGCCACAATAGCTGAAGAGGTTGTACTCTGTGTGTAGTTTGAGTTAAACAAACACCTTTGAATTTCTCTTAATTGACAACCAGTAAACACTCGTTTGTGTTCATCAAATTATGACATGTATGTGTATTCTGCAACCAATCAGGCTGCAGAAGGCTGCAAACAAATCCTTGACAGAGATATAATCAGACAGGAAGCTGATCTGAGCATTTGATGAACTCCCTCTGCATTAAGCGGTGTTACTGTTACTTTGGATCACTTTTTTCCCCCCTGTTTCAAGCATTTCAGATCACCATCAATGTCATGGTTAACGTGTTATCTCCTTCTCTGTACTGGGCTGTTTCAGCTTCAGAGGGGTAAGTACTAAACTAACTTCAATATCTGAATGAGGCTATTTTCAGTCTCGCACCCCTCAGTGTGTTTTGTATGAGCTTTGTGAATAAGTTGTGCTGAATGTATGCCTTGTGTCCATTTTAACTGTATATTACTCATGGATCTCTCGTGACATTTTTCACGGAATAAGAATAAATTGATTGCCTAACTTCACTCACTGTGGGTAGATAAGTAAAAGAATACATTTGTGTCCCTCAACTTGTGCATTGTTACAAAACTGATTATCATCTACACATCTAGCGTGCTGTAATATTTTTAAAAATGTGTTGGTCATACATTATAGTTAGACAAATAACGATGCATAGCATGACGTTATGGTATTTGTCATATAACAATTAGAAATAGAATTTTGTATGGATGCAAGAAATAGGTGCAATTTGATAAGGTGGTTGAGGATAGTTAAAAGGTGTTCAAGTTCACTTTGAAGTTTACTGCTGCTCCCAGGGTGACGACGAATTAGTAAATATTATTCATGGTTTGAAAATTTTCAACTAATAATTGATTTTTTTTGCCAGATATAGATTGGTATTTACAATAACAACAAAAACAACTTGTATTTATATAGCATCTTTAATGTAGTAAAATGTCCCAAGACGCTTCACAGGAGCATTATAAGACAAAACAATTTGACACCGAGCCACATAAGGAGAAATTAGGGCAGGTGACAAAAAGTTTGGTCAAAGAGGTAGGTTTTAAGGAGTATCTTAAAGGAGGAAAGAGAGGTGGAGAGGTTTAGGCAGGGAATTCCAGAGCTTAGGGCCTAGGCAACAGAAGGCACGGCCACCAATGGTTGAGCGATTATAATCAGGGATGCTCAAGAGGGCAGAATTAGAGGAGCGCAGATATCTCGGGGCATTGTGGGGCTGAAGGAGATTACAGAGATAGGGAAGGGCGAGGCCATGGAGGGATTTGAAAACAAGGATGAGAATTTTAAAACCGAGGCATTGCTTAACCGGGAGCCACTGTAGGTCAGCGAGCACAGGGGTGATGGGTGAACGGGACTTGTGCGAGTTAGGAGTGTTTTATATACTAGTGTTAATGGTCTGAAAATGCAAGTATATAAAGAGCACCAAGATTAAAACTTCGCTCAACATGTGTATTACAGCATTACTGTAAATGACTATCATCTACAACTTTTTAAAATAAATTTTCATGCAACAAGATCCAAACAAGATTTCCAAAATCCATGGAGTCATTTTTAAGAGATAGTTAGATTCCATTATGGAGAAAGCAGACTTTTCGACGTATGAACAATGTTGGGCAACAGGACACCTTTCCACTGTATTTTATGATCACGACAAGAAAGTCTCTCAAACAGGCGTTTATTTTTAATTAACCTTACTTCGTATTAAAAATTGAGGGAGCCACACATGCTGCGAGATTCTACAGCTCAATTTAAATTATTGATTCATTACCCTGCTTTCAATTTGACTTATTTCCTGTCAGAATTCAAAATGCACATTTATGTCATAATAAAAATTATGTATTCCTGACCAGACTGATAATTAGCAGATCAAGGTCTATGATACAAAAAAGCGCTCCTGCTGCAATGATGTTCTACTTTTACACCCCACTGCCATTACTCACACTGACTTGTTTTTTTCCTACTGGGGAAACAATGTATGCATTGCTTCTAAGTCACTGGCTTCCCACATGGGTTTTTTTTTCTGGTTAACACGCCATCAGTACTGGTGTATGTGATAATGACTGAGTTTATATGCAGTGCCTGAACTTCAGATTACTGTTGTACTACAGAGGGTGTCATGTTTACACTTTTGTGTAGAGTTCCACTCTGAGGTAGTTGATTTTTATTAGCATTATGAGAGCAGGATTGCCTGCTTTCTGCTCACATTAGAAAGACTCCACACCAAGTTTAAAATGTTCCCAGGAGGCCCAACAAGCCTGCTCAGGCAGTTTTTAACTGTGGAAACGATACCTGTTGCGAAATCCATGAGATGTGAGATGATCTACTGGAGGTGGTCTCACAGCTCTTGACCTTACGTGCTCTGGAGTAGAATTGTTGACCTGGTGTGCAAGTAATACTGCCAGCTTCACACAATGCACACTTGAAAGCACATCACTTTGGTGTAACAGTTTTAGTGTAACAGCAGCCTAAAGTAGGAATAATATCTAGCTTTCAATTAAATTTCCTTTTAAGATGATTCTACATAGGCTGCATTAACAAAAAATATATGTAAATATACGGCAGAAAAGATAAACAGCTGAAATAATCTTGAACCGAACACTTTATAAACATACAACTTGTATTTATATACCACCTTTGGTAGGTTTTAAGGAACATCTTAAAGGAGGAAAGAGAGGTAGAGAGGTTTAGGGAGGGAATTCCAGAGCTTAGGGCCTAGGCAGCTGAAGGCGCGGCCACCAACGGTTGAGCGATTAAACTCCGGGATGCTCAAGAGGCCAGAATTCGAGGAGCGCAGATATCTTGGGGGTTGTGAGGCTGGAGGAGATTACAGAAATAGGGAAGGGCGAGGCCATGGAAATATTTGAAAACGAGGATGAAAATTTTGAAATCGAGGCATTGCTTAACTGGGAGCCAGTGTAGGTCAGCGAGCACAGGGGTGATGGGTGAACAGGACTTGGTGTGAGTTAGGATATGGGCAGCCGAGTTTTGGACATAGTTTACTCCTATTACCACAGATTTAAAACATACCAGAAAGCTTTGAATGAGGAAAGATCATTCGAACCATCAAGCCAGATCCTTTCATAGACTATAGACGCTACAGCGTTGCATAAGTTATCCTAGCTCCCAAAAGGCAATCAAGCAAAACTCCACAATGTCTATCTAACCCCATTATCTTCATTTTTGCACTTCTGGTGGCTGCCCTCCCTGCTTCTTGCTTTATCAATTATAGTAAATTATTTGCAACCTCAAAAATGGCCAATCAAAGCTCAAACATAAGGAATGTTCTATTCCTGACCATTCTATTCAAAGGGGCACCATTTTCATTAATCTTTGCTAACCCCCCTTTTTATTTCACTTGGGGAGGAAGAAGACCGAGAAAGAACTTCTATCATTCTGTCTTGATGGCGCCCAGTACAAGTGAAGCGATGAGCTTCAATGCAATTTGTATCATGTTGTATGTTCAGGCGCAAACTATGTTTGCCAAACACTTTTACATCAATGTGCCCCTTTAAAGTGCTAACTAAGGCTATGGTGGAGGTAGCTGGTCAGTTAACGATAATAGTGCAAACAACATTTAGGAATCTGGACATTACTAATTCACTAATTTAATAAATTTCAATATGAATGGCAGATTAATCTGAACATCAAAGGGATATATAATCGTTACTATTGTTTTTAGAAATCACAGGCAAAAGATTATCCTCTTGTTTTCCACTGACGCAGACTGCCTTTATCTCCCTATATAGCGACTATGTTTTTTTTGAAGTAAAGCTTTAGTTTTGTTACATGATGGTGATGCTGTGGGCTGGGATTCAGCCACGCATCAAATGTAAATTACTGTAGCTCTCCAGATTTCTCTACATTACAGCAGTGACTACACTTCCAAAAAGTCGTTAACTGGCTGTAAAGCGCTTAGTGATGTCCTCAGGTTATGAAAGGTGTTTTATAAATGTACATTCTTCCTTCTATATAGCTACAGACGTTAAAACTGTGACTCCTGATTTATCCAGTGGACTAAATGCAAAAACGCTGATTTTTTTTTTCTCCCCTTCTCCTTCACTGCACTGTGTTCACTTTTGATGATACATTTTGTCAACATCACATACAATAGCCTCATTTCCATTTCTGGGACCCTATTTGACTCTGGATGACCATTTCTTTGTCAAATGAACACGCACAAAGGGTGTGCTACCAAAAAAAGAAATTCATTTCAAATATGTTCATATTTAAAAAAAAAAAATAAACAATTAACAGGATGAAAACTTTACAAAGACATCAGTGATGTTTTGGAGATAGAAAGAGCCCAGAATGCAGTAGGGAGAAAATATGAAGATATAATAAATGTACACCACCTTCCTACTTTACAACAGTGACTCCACTTCAAAAAAAAGTACTTCATTGTATGTAAACGCTTTGGGTCGACCAGTGGTCGTGAAAGGCGCGATATAAATGCATGTCTTTTTTAAAAAAAAATTCTTCATGAAAATGTGTGGCAAATAATTTTACGTTTGTTTGTATGGCAAGATATGTGTAATGCACAGAAATGCATCACATCACTTGCATGTGGCATCATGATGATGCAAAGATATACAATCCTTCCTCTTCTCTCCAATTAAAACAGTTTTGCATTTTGGTGAAGACAGTGCCCCTTTAAGGAGTGAGCCTAAACCTCAAAATATAGACAAATAAATAAAAAGTGGGGCATCAAACAGGCAGCTGAGCTCAGAATAGTTTTAAGAGCCAGCAGGTCAATCTGAAGGTTGTGACATGATTTTGTTCTACTTGGCATGTGAATACTGAACTAAGGAAGTATTTAATTCCTGTTTCGTACATCAATGTTATGCGTTGTTGGAGTGCTTAAGTTTTTTGGTGGGTTTTACTACCCCTTGCCGAGTTGATGTATTTTCTTATCAGAAACTATTTTAATGTTTAAATATCCCTACTGCTGGCTCTTAAGTATCAGGATAACTAACCTTAAAATACAGTGTGCGAATACTTTGGTCTTGATGTATGAATATTGGTGTACGAACATTCAACGTATTCATCGAGAATTCTTTTGTACATAATCCATGTCTTTCGATGTAAATGCTACTTTCTATTTTAATTGGGGCATTAAAATAAATGGGTTAAGGAATTTCACCTGTGTTAAATATATCTACCTTAATATTTTCACAGCATAATTTCAAGGCTTTCATAGAATTACATAGTATTTACAGCACAGAAACAGGCCATTCGGCCCAACTGGTCTATGCTGGTGTTTATGCCCCACACGAGCCTCCTCCCACCTCTCTTCATCTAACCCTATCAACATATCCTCCAAACCTTTCGCTTTCCCTTCAAGGCATCGTCTATAGTTATAGAAGCGTGTATGACATGCAAAAAGAACAATTGTGCAAACTGCTTTCAGATGTTTTGATGTGAAAGGTATTATTTCCCTGTGAATAGTCATTATCCATCATGTTACATATGCATTTTATGATATGGGATCAATTAATTATCAAATTCATTATAGCTGTCACTTTCTTATAAAGTCACTGTCAATCCTTCAGAGTCCTTGCAGCTTGACCCTGCTTTGACTAACCAAGACCCAAACGGTTTTACACCACTGGAGTCTTTTATTTCTTTCACAATTCTGACAATAGCAGATAAAGAAGTGGCAGAATTTCAAGAACATATAAGGAAATGTGGCAAAAACATGGAGATATTTTATTTGTCACCAGCCTGGGAAATACTTGTGGATTTTGTGCTGGCCCACAGGTCAATCGCAAAAAACATTTCCAACAAAGAGAGTTGTGGGAATAAAAATCTGTCGAAACCTACCCATCTCCACTTGGGAAAGGAAAGCGTACGTCCCATCCCAGAGCTGGCAGCAAAGACAAAGCCGAGAAAAGGCTGAATATCCACTGCGTAGTGATTATCGATTAAGGCCAGTTTGTAGGGAGCTTCGCCTGGAACAGCAATCAGGACAAAAAAGAAAGGAATGTCAGTTGAAATAACATTAAATCCAGTGGAAGGTAGAGTGAGGAAACATTGTATAGGATTTATTGCTTTATTCAGGCGCTATTCAAATGTAATTGCCCCTTTTGTATATACAGTAATTATATATTGTGAATACATTTATTGTACATAATGCGAAGCGAACTGTTGAAGTGCAGATCATTTTCTAGTGGGGCATTAGCCAGGGAACTCGTGCTAGAAAACTAGAAATGCCTTGCATAAATTGGCTGTCGCGTTTCCTATATTACAACAGTGACTAGATTTCAAAAGTACTTTATTGGCTGTAAAGCGCCTTGGCATGTCCTGAGATCTTGAAAGGTGCTATAGCACTGTAAGTTCGTTCTTTCTTACTCGCACTCGCAGTTCATTGCACCCTTTCAATATTTTTGAAGAGCAGCGCCATGTCAAGACACACTGGGGCCATTCCCATAGTTCCACATCTACACAGCAAGTTTATAATCTCGGCTCACCGTCAAGACACACTGGGGCCATTCCCATAGTTCCACATCTACACAGCAAGTTTATAATCTCGGCTCACTGTCAAGACACACTGGGGCCATTCCCATAGTTCCACATCTACACAGCAAGTTTATAATCTCGGCTCACCGTCAAGACACACTGGGGCCATTCCCATAGTTCCACATCTACACAGCAAGTTTATAATCTCGGCTCACTGTCAAGACACATTGGGGCCATTCCCATAGTTCCAAATCTACACAGCAAGTTTATAATCTCGGCTCACCAACAGAAGCTACCAATGGAATGCCCAGGTACTATCCCAATGGGAAAGAAAGGAAATCAAAGGATGAGTCACCCCGGCTATCTGCAAGCACGGTCTACTGGGCAGATGAAGGCATACATTGGCAATGTCGAGAAGCTGGCAGGCTGCTAGCCTTGTACCCTTGACGCTAAAGGAAATAGCAAAAATAAAATGAATTATAAACATGAACAGAGGGAAGTAGATACTTTTCAACAAAAAGTTTCTATGTGAAGAGTGCACTGTGTAAACTCTTCAGAAGTAGCTTTATGGGGCAGTCCAAAACTCAGGGTCATAAATATAAGATAGTCACTAATAAATCCAATAAGGAATTCAGGGGAAACCTCTTTACCCACAGAGTGGTTAGAATGCAGAATTCGCTACCACAAGGAATAGTTGAGGTGAATAGCTTAGATGCATTTAAGGGGAAGCTAAAAAAGTACATGAGGGAGAAAGGAGTAGAAGGATATGCTGATAGAGTGGGAGTAGGCTTATGTGGAGCATAAACGTTGGCATAGACCAGTTGGGCCAAATGGCCTGTTTCTGTGTTGTTAATTCTATGTAACCCGCTGTCTCCACCAATCATGGATAACTCCATTGCAATTGGTATCCAGTTACAACATTTTAAACTGTTATCATCCTTCCCCTCCACTGGCATGAGAGTTTAAGTGGTGAAATTTGCCCCTGCTTTATAGCCTTGATTCAATTACAGCTGGAGCAGTATTCTGAAGAATTCAGTGATGAGTGATTGACTTCTGAGAATTCGCTAACTCTACTATCACATTCACGTTACTAACATCCGGCTGTAAATGGATCAGCTTCCTACAGGGCAACAGTAAGGCAAGAAAAGTGTGGTAGTTCTCTCTGAAAATCAGGATTTCTTTTACCAATGAGATTATTTAAATCATTTATTAGGAATATGAATAGATAAATATAACAATATGGCCAAATATTCATTGAAGTAAATGATCAAAAGAGAAATAGGTGCTCTGTGGTACGCCTGTACATTGTATGACCAAAGTACCTTGAGTAGACTAGGCCTATATTCTCTAGAGTTTAGAAGAATGAGAGGTGATCTCATTGAAACATACAAAATTCTTACAGGGCTTGACAGGGTAGATGCAGGGAAGATGTTTCCCCTGGCTGGTGAGTCTAGAACCAGGGGTCACAGTCTCAGAATAAGGGGTGGGTCATTTTGGACTGAGATGAGGAGAAATTTCTTCACTGAGTGTGATGAATCTTTGGAATTCTCTACCCTGGAGGGCTGTGGCGGCTCAGTCGTTGAGTATATTCAAGGCAGAGATCGATAGATTTTTGAATATTAAGGGAATCAACGTGTGGAGGGGAGAGGGGGGAGAGCACGGGGAGGAGAGGGGGGAGAGCGCGGGGAGGAGAGGGGGGAGAGCGCGGGGAGGAGAGGGGGGAGAGCGCGGGGAGGAGAGGGGGGAGAGCGCGGGGAGGAGAGGGGGAGAGCGCGGGGGGGGGAGAGCGCGGGGGGGAGAGGGGGGAGGGCGCGGGGGGGGGGAGGGGGGGAGAGCGCCGGGGGGGGGAGAGGGGGGAGAGGGGGGAGAGTGCCGGGGGGGAGAGGGGGGAGAGCGCCGGGGGGGAGAGGGGGGAGAGCGCCGGGGGGGAGAGCGCGGGAGGGAGAGAGGGGGGAGAGCGCGGGGGGGAGAGGGGGGAGATCGCGGGGGGGAGAGGGGGGAGATCGCGGGGGGGAGAGGGGGGAGATCGCGGGGGTGAGAGGGGGGAGATCGCGGGGGGAGGGGTGGAGGGGAGAGGGGGGAGAGCATGGAGGGGAGAGGGGGGGAGAGCGTGGAGGGGAGGGGGGGGAGAGCGTAGAGAGGAATGGGGGAGAGGGGGAGGGGGGAGAGCGTGGAGGGGGGAAGGGGGACAGCGTGGAGGGGGGAGAGCGTGGGGGGAGAACGTGGAGGGGGAGAGAGGGGGGAGAGCGTGGAGGGGGGAGGGGGGGAGAGCGTGGAGGGGAGAGGGGGAGAGCGTAGAGAGGAATGGGGGAGAGGGGGGAGGGGGGAGAGCGTAGAGAGGAATGGGGAGAGGGGGGAGAGCGTGGAGGGGGGAAGGGGGACAGCGTGGAGGGGGGAGAGCGTGGGGGGAGAACGTGGAGGGGGAGGGGGGAGGGAGAGGGGGAGAGCGTGAAGGGGGGAGGGGGGAGAGCGTGGCGGGGGAGAGTGTGGAGGGGGAGAGTGTGGAGGGGAGATGGGGAGAGCATTGAGGGGGGAGAGGGGGAGAGTGGAGGGGAGAGTGTGGAGGGGGAGAGGGGGGAGAGTGTGGAGGGGAGAGGGGGGAGAGTGTGGAGGGGAGAGGGGGGAGAGTGTGGAGGGGGAGAGGGGGAGAGTGTGGAGGGGGAGAGGGGGGAAGAGTGTGGAGGGGGAGAGGGGGGAAGAGTGTGGAGGGGGAGAGGGGGGAAGAGTGTGGAGGGGGAGAGGGGGGAGAGTGGAGGGGAGAGGGGGAGAGTGTGGAAGGGAGAGGGGGAGAGAGGGGAGAGGGGGGAGAGTGTGGAGGGGAGAGGGGGGAGAGTATGGAGGGGAGAGGGGGGAGAGTGTGGAGGGGAGAGGGGGGAGAGTGTGGAGGGGAGAGGGGGAGAGTGTGGAGGGGAGAGGGGGAGAGTGTGGAGGGGAGAGGGGGAGAGTGTGGAGGGGAGAGGGGGAGAGTGTGGAGGGGAGAGGGGGAGAGTGTGGAGTGGAGAGGGGGGAGAGTGTAGAGGGGAGAGGGGGGAGAGTGTAGGGGGGGAGAGTGTGGAAGGGAGTGGGGGGAGAGTGTGGAGGGGAGTGGGGGGAGAGTGTGGAGGGGAGAGGGGGAGAGTGTGGAGGGGAGAGGGGGGAGAGTGTGGAGGGGAGAGGGGGGAGAGTGTGGCGGGGAGAGGGGGGAGAGTGTGGAGGGGAGAGGGGGTAGAGTGTGGGGGGGAGAGTGTGGAGGGGAGAGGGGGGAGAGTGTGGAGGGGAGAGGGGGGAGAGTGTGGAGGGGAGAGGGGGGAGAGTGTGGAGGGGAGAGGGGGGAGAGTGCGGAGGGGAGAGGGGGGAGAGTGTGGAGGGGAGTGGGGGAGAGTGGAGGGGATTGGGGGGAGAGTGTGGAGGGGAGTGGGGGGAGAGTGTGGAGGGGAGTGGGGGGAGAGTGTGGAGGGGAGAGGGGGGAGAGTGTGGAGGGGAGAGGGGGGAGAGTGTGGAGGGGAGTGGGGGGAGAGTGTGGAGGGGAGAGGGGGAGAGTGTGGAGGGGAGAGGGGGGAGAGTGTGGAGGGGAGAGGGGGGAGAGTGTGGAGGGGAGAGGGGGGAGAGTGTGGAGGGGAGAGGGGGGGAGAGTGTGGAGGGGAGACGGGGGAGAGTGTGGAGGGGAGAGAGAGGGGGGGAGAGTGTGGAGGGGAGAGTGAGGGGTAGAGTGGAGGGGAGAGGGGGGTGAGTGTGGAGGGGAGAGGGGGATGAGTGTGGAGGGGAGAGTGAGGGGGGTGAGTGTGGAGGGGAGAGGGGGGGTGAGTGTGGAGGGGAGAGGGGGGTGAGTGTGGAGGGGAGAGGGGGATGAGTGTGGAGGGGAGTGGGGGGTGAGTGTGGAGGGGAGAGGGGGATGAGTGTGGAGGGGAGAGGGGGTGAGTGTGGAGGGGAGAGGGGGGTGAGTGTGGAGGGGAGAGGGGGGTGAGTGTGGAGGGGAGAGTGAGGGGGGTGAGTGTGGAGGGGAGAGGGGGGAGAGTGTGGAGGGGAGAGGGGGGAGAGTGTGGTGGGGAGGGGGGGAGAGTGTGGAGGGGAGAGGGGGGAGAGTGTGGAGGGGAGTGGGGGAGTGTGGAGGGGATTGGGGGGAGAGTGTGGTGGGGAGTGGGGGGGAGTGTGTGGTGGGGAGTGGGGGGGAGTGTGGAGGGGTGAGGGGGGAGAGTGTGGAGGGGAGAGGGGGGAGAGTGTGGAGGGGAGTGGGGGGAGAGTGTGGAGGGGAGAGGGGGAGAGTGTGGAGGGGTGAGGGGGGAGAGTGTGGAGGGGAGAGGGGGGAGAGTGTGGAGGGGGAGTGGGGGTGAGTGTGGAGGGGTGAGGGGGGAGTGTGGAGGGGAGAGTGAGGGGGGTGAGTGTGTGGGGGGTGAGTGTGGAGGGGTGTAGGGGGAGAGTGTGGTGGGGGTGTGAGAGGGGGGGAGTGTGTGGAGGGGTGTGGTGGGGTAGTGTGGAGGGGTGTGGGGGGTGAGTGTGGAGGGGAGAGGGGGTTGAGTGTGGAGGGGAGTGTGAGGGGGGGTGGTGTGGTGGGGGAGGGGGGTGAGTGTGGGAGGGGTGAGGGGGGTGAGTGTGGAGGGGAGTGGGGGGTGAGTGTGGAGGGGTGAGGGGGATGAGTGTGGAGGGGAGGGGGGGGTGAGTGTGGTGGGGAGTGGGGGGTGAGTGTGGAGGGGGAGAGGGGGGTGAGTGTGGAGGGGAGTGGGGGGTGAGTGTGGAGGGGAGAGGGGGGTGAGTGTGGAGGGGTGGGGTGTGGGGGGTGGGGGGTGGGGTGAGTGTGGAGGGGGGGTGGGGGTGGGTGTGGGTGGGGGGGTGAGGGGGTGGGGTGTGGGGGGGAGTGGGGTGGGGTGAGGGGTGTGGTGGTGGGGAGTGTGAGGGGGGTGGTGTGGAGGGGTGAGGGGGGTGAGTGTGGAGGGGAGTGGGGGGGTGAGTGTGGAGGGGTGAGGGGGGTGAGTGTGAGGGTGAGGGGGGTGAGTGTGGAGGGGTGAGGGGGTGAGTGTGGTGGGGAGAGGGGGGTGAGTGTGGAGGGTGAGGGGGTGGTGTGTGGAGGGGAGTGGGGGGTGAGTGTGGAGGGGAGAGGGGGGGTGAGTGTGGAGGGGTGTGGGGGGGGTGTGGGGTGGTGGGGTGTGGGGGGAGGGGGAGTGTGTGGGGGGGAGTGGGGGGTGAGTGTGGAGGGGAGTGGGGGTGAGTGTGGGGGGAGTGGGGGTGAGTGTGGAGGGGAGAGGGGGGTGAGTGTGGGGGAGGGGGGTGAGTGTGGAGGGGATGAGGGGGGGGAGAATATGGAGGGGAGAGGGGGGAGAGCGTGGAGGGGAGGGGGGAGAGAGAAGTTAAATTATGAGAGTAAACTGGCAAGAAAGACTGATACCTGGGATGGCAGGAATGACGTATGAGAGAGATTGAGTCAATTAGGCTTATATTCGCTAGAGTTTAGAAGAATGAGAGCAGATCTCATTAAATCTTATAAAATTCTAACAGGACTGGACAGACTAGATGCAGGAAGGATGTTCCTGATGGCGGGGGAGTCCAGAACCAGGGGTCACAGTCTAAGGATAAGGGGTAAGCCATTTGGGACTGAGATGAGGAGGAATTTCTTTACCCAGAGAGTGGTGAACCTGTGGAATTCTCTACCACAGAAGGCAGTTGAGGCCTTTCTTATATTTCTTAAGGCTAAAGGGATCAAGGGATATGGGGAGAAAGCAGGGACAGGGTACTGAATTTGGATGATCAGCCATGAATTCATTAAATGGCGGAGCAGGCTCGAGGGGCCGAATGGCCTACTCCTGCTCCTATCTTCTATGTTTCTAAAACAGATAGTAAAAGCTTCTACAGGTATATAAAAAGTAAGAGAGTAGCTAAAGTAAACATTGGTCCCTCAGAGGATGAGACTGGGGAATTAATAATGGGGAATGGGGAAATGGCAGAGACTCTGAACAAATATTTTGTATCTGTCTTCACGGTAGAAGACACTAACAACATCCCAATAATGGATAATCAAGGGGTCACAGGGAGTGGGGAACTAAAGACTATCACTAAGGAAAAAGTACTTGGTAAAATAATGGGACTAAAAGATGACAAGTCCCCTGGACCAGATGGCCTGCATCCCAGGGTCTTAAAAGAAGTGCTGCAGAGATAGTGGATGCATTGGTTGCAATATACCAAAGTTCCCTGGACTCTGGAGAGGTCCCAGCAAATTGGAAAACCGCAAATGTAACACCCCTATTTAAAAAAGGAGGGAGACAAAGCAGGAAACTATCGACCAGTTAGCCTAACATCTGCCGTTGGGAAAATGCTGGAGGCCTTCATTAAGGAAGCAGTAGCAGGGTATTTGGAAAATCATAATGCAGTCACGCAGAGTCAGCATGGTTTTAGGAAAGGGAAATCATGTTTAACAAATTTGCTGGAGTTCTTTGAGGATGTAACAAGCAGGGTGGACAAGGGTGAGCCAGTAGATGTGGTGTATTTGGATTTCCAGAAGGCACTCGATAAGGTGCCACATAAAAGGTTACTGTGTAAGATAAGAGCTCACGGAATTGGGGGTAATATATTAGCATGGATAGAGAATTGGCTAACTAATAGAAAGCAGAGAGTCGGGATAAGTGGGTAATTTTCTGGTTGGCAAATGGTAACTAGTGGGGTGCCACAAGGATCGGTGCTAGAGCCTCAACTATTTACAATCTACATTAATGACTTGGATGAAGGGACCGAGTGTAATGTAGCCAAGTTTGTGGATGATACAAAGATAGGTGGGAAAGCAAGTTGTGCTGAGGACTCAAAGAATCTGCAAAGGGATATCAGGCTAAGTGAGTGGGCAAACATTTGGCAGATGGAGTATAATGTGGGGAAGTGCGAAAGTTATCCACTTTGGCAGGAAAAATAAAAACAAATTATTATTTAAATGGAGGTAGATTACAAAATGCTACAGTTCAGAGGGATCTGGGGGTCCTTGTGCATGAAACACAAGAAGTTAGCATGCA